>NC_092041.1:50539395-50839395 GCF_003086295.3 Arachis hypogaea
CGGCGCGCCCGCGCACACCACGCACACGCGTGGATGGTGCCTTCTGGAAGAACGCGCGTACGCGCCAAGTGCGCCCACGCAAGGGTATTCTGCTAAAAATTTTCTGAGTTAAAAGCTGCAGAATTACAAATTCAACCCCCAATCTTCCGATGGACATAACTCTCATTTTAAATCGTTTTTCGCCCGTTCTTCGAACGACATGGACATCCCGAATCCAATTTCATTCTAAACAATTTGGCACAAAACGAGATCCAGAGTCCAAGTTATGTCCCATCAAAGTATGCCCAAAAACCATATTTTTCATAAAAACCAAAAGTGCCATTTCAAAACAACCATTTCAACCTTTTCAAAATCAATCAAAACATGCCAATTTAACCTTTTTTGAAATCAATGAAATTATCAAATCAACATCAAGCCTCCTCACTCAACATTAACTTTACCACATTCACAAACCGCCATATAACCATTTTTACCCATTTCAACAAATGGCAAATTACAACACATAACATGTCATACATCCTTCCCATCCCAATTTCCAACAATACTATTTCATTCAACCATCATTATACATAATCAATATCATACTCACTATCACGTGTTTCACCCCAAATCAACCTCAATCATTCCTCAACATATATCACAACATACATATCTCTCATGCATATCATACCTCAAGGCATCAATAATCATATACATATATGACCACATAACATATCTCAACCAAAACCAAACATACCTCATCTATACAATTTCACCCAAAATTACCAATTCCACACTTCAACTCCTCAAACCTCATTATTCAATAACCAACCCAATCATTCATATATTCATTATCTGAAATCATCCAATCACTTGTGTCATCATACAATGCACACATCAACTTACCTTACTTACCTCTTTTCGGCCTCTGGCCCAAAATTCACGGCCTCCGGCCCAATTTCACAATTTAAATGCATAAACCACAAATCAATACTCATTACCCAATACATCAATTTCAATACACCAAGCATACAAGGCCACACAATTCTCAACCCAATCATCAATTCACATTACATACCAACTATGCATATTAGCACCAACCATTTACACAATCCAAACTTAACCTAGGGGCATCTAGCCTAGGAATTCTCATCACACCACACGGTACTTAAATAAACTTAAACCGTACCTCTTGTAGCCAAATCAATTGAGCCTCTTCTTTAGAAGTCTCCACCAACCTTAGTCCAAGCCTCACCAAAGCTCCTCAAGCAACACCAATCTCCCAATGTGCACCAAGATCATCAAATACACTAACATAACCAATATCACATACATACATCAACCTAGGGCTCATAAAAATGACAAATCACAAGGATTTGAGCACTTCTTACCTCAGCCCATATGAAGTAGGGATAGAACCCACTTGGAATCCATGTTGGAGTATCCCTAAACACCCAAAATCACAAGATTTCAACACTAACACCCAAAAACGTGTAACAATGGAGAATATCGAAAACTGGGCAGAGATGAATGGAATATCATACAAAAAAAAATTAGAGAATGAGAAACGACGCTGCGCAAACTCGTCAACGAGTCGTAGCTCAGTTATGTATTGAAGATCAAAGAAGTATGTTTTCTCTCTTTCTCTTCTCTATTTCAGCGCCCCACCTCCTTTAGGGTAAAATGAGCTGAATGCTCATAACTAATGTTTATATATGTTGGTCTGGTCCACTTGCAGTTCATTATTTTGTCCGTTGCCAATTTGGCCAAACCTTTAAGATAGCGCTCTAAATCGCACTTCAAATTTCTACTCCTAATTATAATTCCTCATTTCTTAATCTTATTTACTCATAATCATTTTCTCAGCTACAGTACCAGACAGGTCTCAGTCGGTACTGCGGTCAAATTCCACTGCGCGCTTGTGCACGAATTTGTAATTCGCACAACTAACCAGCAAGTGCACTGGGTCGTCCAAGTAATACCTTACGTGAGTAAGGGTCGATCCCACGGAGATTATTGGTTTGAAGCAATCAATGTTTATTTTATTGATCTTAGTCAGGAGGTCAATAAGGTGATTTGGATTTAATTGTAAGAAGTCAAAGTATTTAAATTGTAAGTTAAAATAATAGAGAATAATAGCGTTACTTGTTGTGCAGTAATGGGGAATATGTTGGAGTTTTGGAGATGCTTTGTCCTTGACTTCAACTCTTCCTTGAAATCCTTCAACACACGCAAGGCTCCTTCCATGGCAAGCTCTATGTAGGGTGTCACCGTTGTCAGTGGCTACTTCCCATCCTCTCAGTGAAAACGTTCCTATGCTCTGTCACAGCACGGCTAATCATCTGTCGGTTCTCAATCAGGTTGGAATAGAATCCATTGATTCTTTTGCGTCTATCACTAACGCCCAGCCCTCAGGAGTTTGAAGCACGTCACAGTCATTCAATCCCGGAATCCTACTCGGAATACCACAGACAAGGTTTAGACTTTCCGAATTCTCATGAATGCCGCCATCGATCCGGCTTATACCACGAAGATTCTGGTTAAGGAATCTAAGAGATATTCATTCAATCTGATGTAGAACGGAGGTGGTTGTCAGGCACACGTTCATGGATTGAGGAAGGTGATGAGTGTCACGGATCATCACCTCTTCACAATTAAGCGCGAATAAACATCTTAGATAAGAACAAGCGTGTTTGAATGGAAAACAAAGGAATTGTATTAAATCATCGAGACGCTGCAGAGCTCCTCACCCCCAACAATGGAGTTTAGAGACTCATGCCGTCACAAAGTATGTAATTCAGATATGAAAATGTCATGAGGTACAAGAAATGTCTGTAAAAGTTTTTTAAATAGTAAACTAGTAACCTAGGTTTACAGAAAATGAATAAACTAAGATAATTGGTGCAGAAATCCACTTCTGGGGCCCACTTGGTGTGTGCTGGGGCTGAGACTAAAGCTATCCACGAGTAGAGGCCTTTCTTGGCGTTAAACTCCAGGTTATGACGTGTTTTGGGCGTTCAACTCCGGATCATGACGTTTTTCTGGCGTTTAACTCCAGACAGCAGCATGAACTTGGCGTTCAACGCCAAGTTACGTCGTCTATCTTCGTGCAAAGTATGGACTATTATATAATGCTGGAAAGCCCTGGATGTCTGCTTTCCAACGCCGTTGAGAGCGCACCAATTGGACTCTTGTAGCTCCAGAAAATCCATTTCGAGTGCAGGGAGGTCAGGATCCAACAGCATCAGCAGTCCTTTTTCAGCCTAACTCAGATTTTTGCTCAACTCCCTCAATTTCAGCCAGAAAATACCTGAAATCACAGAAAAATACACACACTCATAGTAAAGTCCAAAAATATGATTTTTGCCTAAAAACTAACATTATTCTACTAAAAACTAACTAAAACATGCTAAAATCTACATGAAATTACCCCCAAAAAGCGTATAAAATATCCGCTCATCACAACACCAAACTTAAACTGTTGCTTGTCCTCAAGCAACTAGATGAATAAAATAGGTTCTAACAGAAATTAAGAAGTAATAATATTTTAGAATTTTAAAATGAAGCTCAGATTCTTATTAGATGAGCGGGGCTTGTAGCTTTTTGTTTCTGAACAGTTTTGGCATCTCCCTGTATCTTTTGAATTTCAGAATGATTGGCATCCTTAGGAACTCAGAATTCAGATAGTATTATTGACTCTCCTAGTGTAGTATGTTGATTCTTGAACACAGTTATTTTATGAGTCTTGGCTGTGGCCCTAAGCACTTTGTTTTCCAGTATTACCACCAGATACATAAATGCCACAGACACATGACTAGTTGAACCTTTTCAGATTGTGACTTAGCTTTGCTAAAGTCCCCAGTCAGAGGTATCCAAGCTCTTAGGCACACTCTGTTTGCCTTGGATCACGACTTTAACCACTCAGTCTCAAGTTTGTAACTTGAACCTGCATGCCACAAGCACATGGTTAGGGACAGCTTGGTTTAGCTGCTGAGGCCTGGATTTTATTTCCTTGGGCCCTCCTATCCATTGATGCTCAAAGCCTTGGATCCTTTTTACCCTTACCTAGAGCTCATGGCTTGTTTTTTTTTTTTTTGACTGCTTTTTCTTGCTTCAAGAATCAATTTCATGATTTTTCAGATCATCAATAATATTTTTCGTGTTCCTCATCCTTTCAGGAGCCAATATTCATCAAATTCAAAGTACAAATTATGCACTGTTCAAGCATTCATTCAGAGAACAAAAAGTATTGCCACCACATATAATTAATTATAATTTTATTATTGAGAACTCGAAAAATATAGATTACTTCTTTATTCTAAAAATCTACTACTTTATTCATGCCTGATGATGATGAGAAAAATAAATTATAGCTTAATTGGAAATAAAATCAAAATAGACATACTAATTACTACTAAATATCTCCTAAGGTGAATTTCTATAATAATACTATCACTAAGCTAAAGCAGAAAAATTGGAACTCAGCAACCTGTTGTTTTGAGGAGTAGATGTTCCTCTAATCTGTGGGGTGCTGTTCAAGGATTAATTTTTGGCGCTTCAGCTCCCTTAGATCACGCCCTTGCTCCTCCTGTTCCTTGAGCAGTTTGCAAATCATGCTACTTTGATTATTCTGTTCTTCCTTTATTTGGTCCATAGCTTCTTGTAATCTGGAAATAGAAGCCTCAAGATGTTCCCAATATTCGAATTGGGGCAGTTCTGGGAGGGCTTCTTGTGCTCTCCTCTTGGTTGAATCATCTTGTTGCTGTTGTCTGACCATTGATATTCCAGTAATGGGCTTTTCAATTAGGATATATTCAGTTATTCCCATCTTTACTCCAGCATCTTTGCAAAGCATAGAAATTAGGCTTGGATAAGCCAATCTGGCATCCTTAGAATTCTTGTTTGCTATTTTATATAGCTCACAGGAGATCAGCTGATGGACTTCCACTTCTTTTCCCAACATGATGCAGTGGATCATTACTGCTCTTTTAATAGTGACTTCAGAACGGTTGCTGGTGGGCAATATGGAACGCCCTATGAAATCCAGCCAACCTCTGGCTACTGGTTTCAGATCTTCCCTTTTGAGTTGAACTGGGATGCCAGTCGTGCTGGTGGTCCACTTGGCTCCAGGGATGCATATGTCCTCCAGAACCTTGTCCAGCCCTTTATTGACTCTCATCATTCTCCTATTAAAGGAGTCTGGGTCATCTTTCAGTTGGGGAAGCTTAAATATCTCCCTGATCTTGTCAGAATTGGTATGAATGATCTTTCCTCTGACTACAGTCCGATGGTCAAAGAGAGCAGCTCCAATTATTCTTTGCCTGTCTGTCTGCCATAGATTAGCATAGAATTCCTGAACCATGTTCCTTCCCACTTTCGTTTCAGGATTGGCCAGAATTTCCCAATTCCTATTTCGAATTTGCTCTTGGATCTCCGGATATTCATCTTCTTTCAGATCAAATCTGACTTCCGGGATCACGGATCTGTGACTCATTATCTTGTAGTAATGGTCTGAATGTTCTTTAGTTAAGAACTTCCCTTGATTCCAAAGTGGCTTTGGAGTGCTTTCTTTCTTGCCTCTTGGGTTGGGTTGTTTTCCTTTAGGAGCCATGATCTTTAGTGGGTATGTTTTTGTGATCACGGGTAAAACACACCAAACTTAGAGCTTTGCTTGTCCCCAAGCAAAGAGAAGAAAGAAGAGGGATAGAAGGAGAGCAAGTGTGGGAGGAGGATGAGGAGGAGGCGCCGAACTCAAAATATAGGGAGGGGGGTGGGTAATTTTCGAAAATAAGAAAAGATAAGATAGAAGATATGATTTTAAAAGATATGATCAGAAAAAGATATAGTTTAAAAAGAGAAAGATATGAATAATAAATTAAAAGATAAATTTGAAAAATTTTTATTTTGAAAAAGATTTAAAAGATAATTGAGTTTTGAAAATAAACTTAAAAGAGTTGGATTGGATTGGAAAACCATTTGGCTTTATGGATTAAGATATATTTAATATTTTTGAAACGTGGATTTTTAGAAATAAGGGTTTTTAGAAATTAGGATAAAAACTTTTGGAATTGAAGATGATATTTTGAAACATGTTTATGCAAGAAATCATGAATTGAAACATAAAATTTTGAAAAATTATAAAGAAAAACGAATTTGTACCTCCTCCCACCATCCTGGCGTTAAACGCCCAAACGATGCATGTTTTGGGCGTTTAACGCCCACTTGTTGCTTTTCCTGGGCGTTCAACGCCCAGATGATGCTTCTTTCTGGCGTTGAACGCCAGGAAGTCCTTTGTCACTGGGCGTTTTTCTGAACGCCCAGGATGCTAGCAGACTGGCGTTAAACGCCCAGAAGGTGCTTCTTTCTGGCGTTTAACGCCCAGAAGATGCTCCTTTCTGGCGTTTAACGCCCAGATGGCTACCCTTACTGGCGTTAAACGCCCAGTGGGTGCTTCTTTTGGGCGTTTAACGCCCAAAGTGTTTCTTACTGGCTTTCTCACGCCAGTGAGCTTCCGAATTTCCCTGTAACTCTGTGACTTCAACCAATTGCTATTTCACCTTTGAAGATACTTGGACTTAAACCTGCAAAGAAAAGAAAATTAATTTAATTAGTAAATAAACTTTGTAAATGGCTGGGTTGCCTCCCAGTAAGCGCTTCTTTAATGTCATTAGCTGGACTATCACTGATCTTCAATTAAGTCTCAGTCTTGAGCATTCTTGCTCGAAATTACCTTCAAGATAGTGTTTAACTCTTTGTCCATTAACAATGAACTTTTTGTTAGAGTCACTATCCTGAAGTTCTATGTATCCATATGGTGATACGCTTGTGATTACATATGGACCTCTCCACCGGGATTTTAATTTCCCAGGGAATAATTTGAGCCTTGAATTAAATAACAGAACTTTCTGCCCTGGCTCAAAGACTCTGGATGACAATTTCTTATCATGCCATCTTTTTGCTTTCTCCTTGTAAATTTTTGCATTCTCGAAAGCATTGAGTCTAAATTCCTCTAGCTCATTTAACTGGAGCAATCGTTTTTCTCCAGCTAACTTGGCATCAAGGTTTAGGAATCTGGTTGCCCAGTAGGCCTTGTGTTCCAGTTCCACTGGCAAGTGACATGCCTTTCCATACACAAGCTGGTATGGAGAGGTCCCTATAGGGGTCTTAAATGCTGTTCTGTATGCCCACAGAGCATCATCCAAGCTTCTTGCCCAATCCTTTCTACGGTTAATTACAGTCCGTTCCAGGATTCTTTTGAGTTCTCTATTTGAGACTTCAGCCTGCCCATTAGTTTGTGGGTGATATGGAGTAGCTACCCTGTGGCTAACTCCATAACGTACCAGAGCAGAGTAAAGCTGTTTATTGCAGAAATGAGTACCCCCATCACTGATTAATACTCTAGGGATACCAAATCTGCTGAAAATGTTTTTCTGGAGGAATTTTAACACTGTTTTAGTGTCATTAGTGGGTGTTGCAATAGCCTCCACCCATTTGGATACATAATCCACTGCCACCAGAATATAAATGTTTGAGTATGATGGTGGGAAAGGTCCTATGAAGTCAATACCCCATACATTAAACAACTCAATCTCCAAGATTCCTTGTTGAGGCATGGCATAACTGTGAGGTAAGTTGCCTGATCTTTGGCAACTGTCACAATTAAGCACAAATGCTCGGGAATCTTTATAGAGAGTGGGCCAGTAGAAGCCACTTTGGAGGACCCTTGTGGCTGTTCGCTCACTTCCAAAATGTCCTCCATACTGTGATCCATGGCAGTGCCATAAAATCTTTTGCGCTTCTTCCTTAGGCACACATCTACGGATTACTCCGTCTGCACATCTCTTGAAGAGATATGGTTCATCCCAAAGATAGTACTTTGCATCTGTGATTAATTTCTTTGATTGCACCCTACTGTACTCTTTGGGTATGAATCTCACTGCCTTGTAGTTTGCAATGTCTGCAAACCATGGCACTTCCTGGATGGTAAATAGTTGTTCATCCGGAAAGGTTTCAGAGATCTCAGTGAGAGGGAGGGACGCCCCTTCTACTGGTTCTATTCGGGACAGGTGATCGCTACTTGATTCTCTGTCCCTTTTCTGTCTCTTATTTCTATATCAAACTCTTGCAGAAGCAACACCCATCTGATGAGTCTGGGTTTTGAATCCTGCTTTGTGAGTAGATATTTAAGAGCAGCATGATCAGTGTACACAATCACTTTTGATCCTACTAAATAGGATCTGAATTTGTTAATGGCGTAAACCACTGCAAGTAGCTCTTTTTCTGTGGTTGTGTAATTCTTCTGTGCATCATTTAGGACACGGCTGGCATAGTAAATGACGTGCAGAAGCTTGTCATGCCTTTGTCCCAACACTGCACCAATGGCATGGTCACTGGCATCACACATCAGTTCAAATGGTAATGTCCAGTCTGGTGCAGAGATTATTGGTGCTGTAACCAATTTAGCTTTCAGAGTCTCAAATGCCTGCAGACACTCTTTATCAAAGATAAATGGCGTGTCAGCAGCTAGCAGGTTGCTCAGAGGTTTGGCGATTTTTGAAAAATCCTTTATAAACCTCCTATAGAATCCTGCATGCCCCAAAAAGCTTCTGATTGCCTTAACATTAGCAGGTGGTGGTAATTTTTCAATTACTTCTACCTTAGCTTGATCCACCTCTATTCCCTTGTTCGAAATTTTATGCCCAAGGACAATTCCTTCAGTCACCATAAAGTGACATTTCTCCCAGTTTAAAACCAGGTTAGTCTCTTGGCATCTTTTCAGAACAAGTGCTAAATGGTTAAGGCAGGAGCTGAATGAGTCTCCAAATACTGAGAAGTCATCCATGAAGACTTCCAGGAATTTTTCCACCATATCAGAGAAAATTGAGAGCATGCACCTCTGAAAGGTTGCAGGTGCATTGCACAGACCAAATGGCATCCTTCTGTAAGCAAATACTCCAGATGGACATGTGAATGCCGTTTTCTCTTGATCCTGGGGATCTACTGCAATTTGATTATAACCTGAATATCCATCCAGGAAGCAGTAGTATTCATGACCTGCTAGTCTTTCTAGCATCTGGTCTATGAATGGTAAAGGAAAATGATCCTTTCTGGTGGCTGTATTGAGCCTTCTATAATCAATGCACATACGCCACCCTGTAACTGTCCTTGTAGGAACCAGTTCATTTTTCTCATTATGAACCACTGTCATGCCTCCTTTCTTAGGGACAACTTGGACAGGGCTTACCCAGGGGTTGTCAGAAATAGGATAAATAATCCCAGCCTCTAGTAATTTAGTGACCTATTTCTGCTCCACTTCTTTCATAGCTGGATTCAGCCGCCTTTGTGGTTGAACCACTGGCTTGGCGTCATCCTCCAGCAAGATTTTGTGCATGCATCTGGCTGGGCTAATGCCCTTAAGATCACTAATGGACCACCCAAGAGCTGTCTTGTGCGTCCTTAGCACTTGAATTAGTGCTTCCTCTTCCTGTGGCTCTAAGGTAGAGCTTATAATTACAGGAAAGGTATCACCTTCTCCCAGAAATGCATATTTCAGGGATGATGGTAATGGTTTGAGTTCGGGTTTTGGAGGTTTCTCCTCTTCTTGAGGGATTTTCAGAGGTTCTATTATCTTCTCTGATTCCTCCAAATCAGGCTGAACATCTTTAAAGATGTCTTCTAGCTCTGATTCGAGACTCTCAGCCATATTGACCTCTCTTACCAGAGAGTCAATAATATCAACACTCATGCAGTCATTTGGGGTGTCTGGATGTTGCATGGCTTTGACAATATTCAACTTAAACTCCTCCTCATTGACTCTCAAGGTTACTTCCCCTTTTTGGACATCAATGAGGGTTCGGCCAGTTGCTAGGAAAGGTCTTCCTAGAATGAGAGTTGCACTCTTGTGCTCCTCCATTTCCAGCACCACAAAGTCAGTAGGGAAGGCGAATGGCCAAACCTTGACAATCATGTCTTCAATCACTCCTGATGGGTATTTAATGGAGCCATCAGCAAGTTGAAGACATATCCTGGTTGGTTTGATTTCTTCAGTTAAACCAAGCTTTCTGATAGTAGATGCAGGTATTAGGTTGATACTTGCCCCAAGATCACATAAAGCTTGCTTGGTACAAGTACCCTCTAATGTGCATGGTATCATAAAGCTCCCAGGATCTTTAAGCTTCTCAGGTAAGCTTTTCAGAATGACTGCACTGCATTCTTCAGTGAGGTAAACTTTTTTAGTCTCCCTCCAATCCTTCTTATGACTTAAGATCTCTTTCATGAACTTAGCATAAGAGGGTATTTGCTCAAGTGCTTCTGCAAACGGAATCTTTATTTCAAGAGTCCTGAGATAGTCTGCAAAGCGGGCAAATTGCTTATCCTATTCCGCTTGGCGGAGTTTTTGAGGATAAGGCATTTTGGCTTTGTATTCCTCAACCTTAGTTGCTGCAGGTTTATTACCTACAGAAGTGGGTTGGGAAGCCTTTTTAAAAGGGTTGTTATCAGCACTTGTATGTGACTGATCACTCACTGGCATTTGAATGCCAGGGGTGGAAGCTGGAGTGGCGTTAGACGCCACTTCCTTGTTGGTTACTGGCGTTTGAACGCCAGAACCATGTTCCTTTTGGGCGTTCAACGCCGGATTCATGCTTGTTTCTGGCGTTGAACGCCAGGAATGAGCATGGTCTGGGCGTTCAGCGCCAGCATCATTCCTCTCTGGGCTCTGATTGTCCTCAGAGAGATTTTGAGTAGACATCTGTTCATTTCTTAGCTTCCTGCTGTCTTGAAGTGAGGTATTTAATGTTTTCCCACTTCTTAATTGAACTGCTTGGCATTCTTCTGCTATTTGTTTTGACAGTTGCTTTTCTGTCTGCTTTAATTGCACTTCCATATTCCTGTTAGCCATTCTTGTTTCCTGTAATATTTCCTTGAATTCGGCTAGCTGCTGAGTTAGAAAGTCCAATTGTTGATTAATTTCATTAGCCTGATCCACCGGACTGAGTTCTGCAGTTACTGTTTTAGCTTCTTCTTTCATGGAAGATTCACTGCTTAGGTACAGATGCTGATTTCTGGCAACTGTATCAATGAGCTCTTGAGCTTCTTCAATTGTTTTCCTCATATGTATAGATCCACCAGCTGAGTGGTCTAGAGAAATCTGAGCTTTTTCTGTAAGCCCATAATAGAAGATGTCTAATTGCACCCATTCTGAGAACATTTCAGAGGGGCATTTTCTTAGCATCTCTCTGTATCTCTCCCAGGCATCATAAAGGGATTCATTATCTCCTTGTTTGAAGCCTTGGATGCTTAGCCTTAGCTGTGTCATCCGTTTTGGAGGGAAATAGTGATTCAGGAATTTTTCTGACAGCTGTTTCCATGTTTTTATGCTGTTCTTAGGCTGGTTATTTAACCACCTCTTAGCTTGATCTTTTACAGCAAATGGAAACAGTAATAATCTGTAGACATCCTGATCTACTTCCTTATCATGTACTGTATCAGTAATTTGCAGAAATTATGCGAGAAATTCTGTAGGTTCTTCATGTGGAAGACCAGAGTACTGGCAGTTTTGCTGCACCATGATAATGAGCTGAGGATTCAGCTCAAAGCTACTGACTCCAATGGAGGGTATACAGATACTACTCCCATATGAAGCAGTAGTGGGGTTAGCATATGACCCCAGAGTCCTCTTGGACTGTTCATTCCTACTTGCTTCCATATTGGATTACAAGAGATAATTTATATGTTGATTTAAAAAAAATGGAATAAGTAAAAACAAAATATATAAAAAGAAGTTAAAAAATTTTTTTTTTGAAGATTTTTTTCGAAAAAAATTGAAATTAAAATCTAAAATTTTATGTATAAAAAAAATTCGAAAAAGTAGTTCAAGATTAGTTAGAAAATATAAATTTTTTTTTTAATTTTGAATTTTATGATGAAAGAGAAAAACACACAAAAGGCACAAGACTTAAAATTTTTAGATCTAATGCTCCTTATTTTCGAAAATTTTTGGAGGGAAAACACCAAGGAACACCAAACTTAAAAATTTTAAGATCAAGACACAAGAAAACTCAAGAACACCAAGAACAAAAGAAAGAACACCAAACTTAAAATTTTTAGAAAATCAAAATAAATTTTCGAAATTCATGAAAAGATTAACAAGAAAACACCAAACTTAAAGTTTGGTACAAGATTAAATCAAAGAAAAATTATTTTTGAAAAAGATTTCCAAAAGTACTGGTGCTCCCTTATCAAGAATATAAACCAATATTCTAGCCAAATGGGCAGAAAAGGTAACAATTGTTCTGAATGGGTATATTCTTTTTAGAAGACTAATGCTTTGGATTAGTATAAGAAAAACAAGAAAAGACACAGAACAAGCAAAATTAAAGATCAATCAAGAAAAATACACAAGAACAACTTGAAGATCAATGAAGAACAAAGAACACAAGTCGAAAATTTTAGAAAAAATTATAAAAGATGCAATTGACACCAAACTTAGAACAAGACACTAGGCTCACGAAAAATTAACAATTAATTAAGAAAAATAATTTTTGAAAAGAAATTTTTGAAAAGAAACTATCCTATCAAAATTTGATGACTCTATAACAGCAAAAATAAATTATTCCTAATCTAAGAAATAAAATAAACCTTCAATTGTTCAAACTCAACAATCCCCGGCAACGGTGCCAAAAACTTGGTGCACGAATTTGTAATTCGCACAACTAACTAGCAAGTGCACTGGGTCGTCCAAGTAATACCTTACGTGAGTAAGGGTCGATCCCACGGAGATTATTGGTTTGAAGCAATCAATGTTTATTTTATTGATCTTAGTCAGGAGGTCAATAAGGTGATTTGGATTTAATTGTAAGAAGTCAAAGTATTTAAAATTGTAAGTTAAAATAATAGAGAATAATAGCGTTACTTGTTGTGCAGTAATGGGGAATATGTTGGAGTTTTGGAGATGCTTTGTCCCTTGAACTTCAACTCTTCCTTGAAATCCTTCAACACACGCAAGGCTCCTTCCATGGCAAGCTCTATGTAGGGTGTCACCGTTGTCAGTGGCTACTTCCCATCCTCTCAGTGAAAACGTTCCTATGCTCTGTCACAGCACGGCTAATCATCTGTCGGTTCTCAATCAGGTTGGAATAGAATCCATTGATTCTTTTGCGTCTGTCACTAACGCCCAGCCCTCAGGAGTTTGAAGCACGTCACAGTCATTCAATCCCGGAATCCTACTCGGAATACCACAGACAAGGTTTAGACTTTCCAGATTCTCATGAATGCCGCCATCGATCCGGCTTATACCACGAAGATTCTGGTTAAGGAATCTAAGAGATATTCATTCAATCTGATGTAGAACGGAGGTGGTTGTCAGGCACACGTTCATGGATTGAGGAAGGTGATGAGTGTCACGGATCATCACCTTCTTCACAATTAAGCGCGAATAAACATCTTAGATAAGAACAAGCGTGTTTGAATGGAAAACAAAGGAATTGTATTAAATCATCAAGACGCTGCAGAGCTCCTCACCCCCAACAATGGAGTTTAGAGACTCATGCCGTCACAAAGTATGTAATTCAGATATGAAAATGTCATGAGGTACAAGAAATGTCTGTAAAAGTTTTTTAAATAGTAAACTAGTAACCTAGGTTTACAGAAAATGAATAAACTAAGATAATTGGTGCAGAAATCCACTTCTGGGGCCCACTTGGTGTGTGCTGGGGCTGAGACTAAAGCTATCCACGAGTAGAGGCCTTTCTTGGCGTTAAACTCCAGGTTATGACGTGTTTTGGGCGTTCAACTCCGGATCATGACGTTTTTCTGGCTTTTAACTCCAGACAGCAGCATGAACTTGGCGTTCAACGCCAAGTTACGTCGTCTATCTTCGTGCAAAGTATGGACTATTATATAATGCTGGAAAGCCCTGGATGTCTGCTTTCCAACGCCGTTGAGAGCGCACCAATTGGACTCTTGTAGCTCCAGAAAATCCATTTCGAGTGCAGGGAGGTCAGGATCCAACAGCATCAGCAGTCCTTTTTCAGCCTAACTCAGATTTTTGCTCAACTCCCTCAATTTCAGCCAGAAAATACCTGAAATCACAGAAAAATACACACACTCATAGTAAAGTCCAGAAATATGATTTTTGCCTAAAAACTAACATTATTCTACTAAAAACTAACTAAAACATGCTAAAATCTACATGAAATTACCCCCAAAAAGCGTATAAAATATCCGCTCATCAGCGCTTTTACGCAGAAAACTATGTCTTCCGACTCGGAAAAATTCACTGAATCCAAATATCACATTGAAATCATCAAATTCCAATCGCCAAATCTTCCAACCATATTCGCTCCTACTTAACTTATTATTTGATTAATTTCGGTTAGACCCGGTATTACACTCCATCATTCTCCATGAAATAAGAGAAGATCAAAGAGCAATGAGGGAGGAGCAACGTAGGCAAGGAAGGGACATAGAAGAGCTTAAGGACATCATTGGTCCTTCAAGAAGAAGACGCCACTAAGGTGGACTCATTCCTTATTCTTATATTTTTCTGCTTTTCAGTTTTTATATTATATGTTCATCTATGTTTTTTGTCTCTACTTCATGATCATTAGTATTTAGTAACTATGTCTTAAGGCTATGAATAATTCCATTAATCCTTCACCTCTCTTAAATGAAAAATGTTTTTAATTTAAAAGAACAAGAAGTACATGAATTTCGAATTTATCCTTGAATTTAGTTTAATTGTATTGATGTGGTGACAATACTTTTTGTTTTCTGAATGAATGCTTGAACAGTGCATATTTTTTATCTTGTTGTTTATGAATGTTAAAATTGTTGGCTCTTGAAAGAATGATGAAAAAGAGAAATGTTATTGATTATCTAAAAAATCATAAAATTGATTCTTGAAGCAAGAAAAAGCAGTGAAAAAGCAAAAGGGCTTGCGAAAAAAAAGGAAAAAAATGTAGAAAGAAAAAGAAAAAGCAAGCAGAAAAAGCTAATAGCCCTTAAAACCAAAAGGCAAGGGTAAAAAGGATCCAAGGCTTTGAGCATCAATGGATAGGAGGGCCCAAGGAAATAAAATCCAGGCCTAAGCGGCTAAATCAAGCTGTCCCTAACCATGTGCTTGTGGCATGCAGGTCTAAGTGAAAAGCTTGAGACTGAGTGGTTAAAGTCGTGATCCAAAGCAAAAAGAGTGTCCTTAAGAGCTCTGGACACCTTTAATAGGGGACTCTGCAAAGCTAAGTCACAATCTGAAAAGGTTCACCCAGTCATGTGTCTATGGCATTTATGTATCCGTTGGTAATACTGGAAAACAAAGTGCTTAGGGCCACGGCCAAGACTCATAAAAGAAGCTGTGTTCAAGAATCAACATACTTAACTTGGAGAATCAATAACACTATCCGAAATTCTATGTTCCCATAGATGCCAATCATTCTAAACTTCAAAGGATGAAGTGAGATGCTAAAACAGTTCAGAAGCAAAAAGCTACAAGTCCCGCTCATCTAATTAGAACTAATATTCATTGATATTCTGGGATTTATAGTATATTCTCTTCTTTTTATCCTAATTGATTTTCAGTTGCTTGGGGACAAGCAACAATTTAAGTTTGGTGTTGTGATGAGCGGATAATTTATACGCTTTTTGGCATTGTTTTTAGGAAGTTTTTTGTATGATCTAGTTACTTTTAGGGATGTCTTCATCAGTTTTTATGCTAAATTCAAATTTATGGAATTTACTATGAGTTTGTGTGTTTTTCTGTGATTTCAGGTATTTTCTGGCTGAAATTGAGGGACCTGAGCAAAACTCTGATAAGAGGCTGACAAAGGACTGCTGATGCTGTTGGAATCTGACCTCCCTTCACTCGAAATGGATTGTCTGGAGCTACAGAAATCCAAATGGCACGCTCTGAATGGCGTTGGAACGTGGACATCCAGAGCTTTCCAGCAACATATAATAGTCCATACTTTATTCGAGATTTGATGACGTAAACTGGTGCTCAACGCCAGTTCCATACTACATTCTGGAGTCAAACGCCAGAAACACGTCACGAACCAGAGTTGAACGCCCAAAACACGTTACAACTTGGTGTTCAACCCCAAGAGAAGCATCAGCTCGTGAATAGATCAAGCTCAGCCCAAACATACACCAAGTGGGCCCCGGAAGTGGATTTATACATCAATTAATTACTCCTGTAAACCCGAGTAGCTAGTTTAGTATAAATAGAACTTTTAACTAGTGTATTAGCTATCTTTGAACGTTTACTTCTTAGATCTGGGGGCTGGCCATTCGGCCATGCCTGGACTTTTTACTTATGTATTTTCAACAGTGGAGTTTCTACACACCATAGATTAAGGGTGTGGAGCTCTGCTGTACCTCAAGTTTTAATGCAATTACTATTATTTTCTATCCAATTCGATTTATTCCTGTTCTAAGATATTCGTTGCACTTCAATTTGATGAATGTGATGATCCATGACACTCATCATCATTCTCACCTATGAACGTGCGTGACTGACAACCACTTCCGTTCTACCTTAGACCGGGCACATATCTCTAGGATTCCTTGATCAGAATCTTCGTGGTATAAGCTAGAATTGATGGCGACATTCATGGGAATCCAGAAAGTCTAACCTTGTCTGTCATATTCCGAGTAGGATTCCGGTATTGAATGACTGTGACGAGCTTCAAACTCCTGAAGGTTGGGCGTTAGTGACAGACGCAAAAGAATCACTGGATTCTTTTCCAACCTGATTGAGAATCGATAGATGATTAACCGTGCTGTGACAGAGCATTTGGACCATTTTCACTGAGAGGATGGGATGTAGCCATTGACAACGGTGATGCCCTACATACATCCTGCCATAGAAAGGAGTGATAAAAAATTGGAAGGAAAAAGTAGAAAAGCAGAGATTTAGAAGGAACACAGCACCTCCATACACCTATCTGAAATTCCCACCATTGAATTACATGAGTAACTTTATCTTTATTTTATGTTTATTTTATTATCTTTATTTAAACCAATAATCTCTTAAATTAGTTAAATCCGCCTGACTGGGATTTACAAGATGACCATAGCTTGCTTCGTACCAACAATCTCTGTGGGATCGACCCTTACTCACGTAAGGTATTACTTGGATGACCCATTACACTTGCTGGTTAGTTGTGCGGAGTTGTGATAAAGTGTGATTTATGTTTGAGAGCACCAAGTCTTTGGAGCCATTGTTGATGATCACAATTTCGTCCACCAGTCTACCTCCGGTACTATTCATTATAGCTTGTTATTTTACTTTTCATTTACTCTTCCATATTCTTAATTTATCCAGAGTTGACATTGGATTATTTATTCATAGTTTATTAATACAAGACTATTTTTACTTTTAATTAATCTCTTTTATTATTATTTATTATGTCTTCTTTTACTTCCCCTATTGATTTTGTGAAGTCTACAATTATGATGATGGAGTAGTTCCCCAACTTGATTGGGAGTTGATTAAAAGGAGAACCTTGTGTTAGAATACTCAAGAGTTCAATTGTAATTAATTCTAAAATGGAAAACAACCTTACTTCTACTCTAAATGGTCTGAACTCTACCTTACAAGCTCTTGTCTCACAGATTGGATAACTGAATAACTCTAACAACCAGTCCTCAAGCTCTGGTGGACTCCCCTCTCAACCATTACCCAACCCCAAGGGTGGCGTCAAAGCCATTACCCTGAGATCTGGAACCACACTGCAAGAGAGGAATCCAGAGGAATCAAGCCCGCCAGTACACGCCCTAGCTGCGGACGCGGTTGAGGTAGAGGATTCTGAAGAAGAAGATGAAGCACAAGGTGTGGCTGAAGCAGAAGCAGCCCATCCAAGGAGTGCGGAACCCCAGCAAGCTGAAGCTATAAAAGACAACACTCCTATTCCATTTCCACACCTTGCTAAGAAGCCCAGAAAGCAGATGGAACTTGATCCAAAAATGGTAGAGATTTTTAAAAAGGTTGAGGTAACTGTTCCCCTTTTTGATGTCATTCAGCAAGTGCCTAAATACGCAAAGTTTCTAAAAGAATTATGCATACCTAAAGATAAAATTAATGAATGAGAAACTATTCCTTTAGGTAGTTCTATATTTGCTTTAATGGGAAATATACCTAAAAAATGTAGTGACCCAGGCCCATGCATGGTTAACTGTACCATTGGAGGTGTTATATTTTCTGACTGTATGTGTGATTTAGGAGCATGCATGAGTATTATGCCCTTGTCTATATATAATGCTTTAAGGCTCCCTCCCTTAAAAAGGTCGGTAGCTCGTTTTGTGTTAGTAGATAAGAGCATTATCATAGTGGTTGAAATTGCTGAAGATGTATTATGAGCATTAAGGGGCTCACATTTTCCATTAATTTTTATATCCTGGAGATGCCCCAAAATGACTCAGAGAAACCTTCATCAATCCTGCTTGGTAGACCGTTTTTGAAGACTTCAAAATTCAAGCTGGATGTATTTTTGGGTACCTATTCCTTTGAGGAAGATGGCAGAACAGTGAGCTTCAATCTAGATGAAGCTATGAAGCATCCCCCAGAAGACCACTCCATATTCCAATGTGACATCATTGATGAGATTATAGCTGCAACTCACCAGGAAGAAATGGAAGAGAGTCACAAGGAGCAAGATCCAAGTGTGGGGACACCCTCTGAACATACTGAAGATTCATTACCATTTTCACCAACCCCAGAGAATCCAGAACCAAACCATGAGCGGAAAATGGAATTAAAGCCCCTTCCTCCACACCTCAAGTATGTATACCTTGAAGACAAGCAGAAGTTTCCAGTTATCATTGCAAGGGAGCTCACTTCCCAACAAGAAGAACAACTACTTAGTGTATTGAGGACGTATAAGAAAGCAATTGGATGGAGCTTGGCGGATATAGTAGGCATCACCCCTCGAGTTTATAAGCATAGAATATTCATAGAAGAAGGAGCAAAGCCTATCCGTCAACCTCTGAGAAGATTGAATCCCACCATCTTAGAGGTTGTCAAGAATGAAGTTACCAGTCTACTTGAAGTAGATATCATTTACCCCATTTCAGATAGCGAGTGGGTCAGCCCAGTACTAGTGGTGCCTAAGAAGTCTGGAGTCACAACAATAAGGAATGAGCAAGGAAAACTTCTGACAACTAGAGTACAGAACGCATGGAGACTTTGCATTGACTACAAGCGTCTCAACCAAGCCACTCGCAAGGATCATTATCCCTTGCCATTCATTGATCAGATGCTTGATCGGCTGTCAGGTTTTTACTGGAGATTCATTAAGGACTTCAGTAAGGTAGCACTACCCTTATCCAGACTACTGCAGAAAGACATTGAGTTCGAGTTCAGTGAGGATTGCAAACAAGCATTTGATAAGCTAAAGACCGCCTTGACTCAAGCTCCAATTGTGAGGGGACCAGACTGGAGTCAACCATTTGAAATCATGTGTGACGGCTCCAATCATGCAGTAGGAGCAGCACTGGCTCAACATGAAGGTAACGACCCTTTTGTAATTGCTTATGCATCTAAGACTTTAGATGCTGCTCAATCTAATTACACTACTACTGAAAAGGAGCTTCTAGCTATTGTTTTTGCTCTGGATAAATTCTGAGCCTATTTACTTGGTACTAAGATAGTAGTGTACTCAGACCATGCAGCTCTAAAATATTTATTAGCTAAAAAGGAGTCTAAACCAAGGCTAATACGTTGGATGTTACTGCTGCAAGAATTTGATCAGGAAATTAAAGATAGGAGTGATAACCAGAATTTAGTGGCTGACCACTTGAGTCACCTTGAGCACATTAAAGATGACTCCATTCTTATAAATGATAATTTCACATTTGATAGCTTACAGGCAGTATCTGATGTATCCCCTTGGTATGCACTTGTAGCTAATTATCTAGTTAGCCATACTTTTCCTCCTGATTTCACTAAGCATCAGAGAGACAAGCTGAAAAGCGAGTCCAAATACTATGTATGGGATGACCCATATCTATGGAGGTGTGGTGCTGACCAGGTAATTAGACGGTGTGTACCTCAATCAGAATTTCAGATGGGATGGTCCGTATCTAGTAGAGAAGTTGGAACCATACGAAGTCTTTCACTTGAGCCATCCTTCAGGCTCTGAACTTATCAAGGGCAATGGACATCGCTTGAAGTTATTCCATGGTGAAAAGATGGCGAAAAACTAGGAACTAGAGATCTTCCTCTTGAAAGATCTGCCCACAGCAGAAGACTGAGCTAGTGGAGCGTCCAATTTAAGGACGTTAAAGCAAAGTGTTGGGTGGGAGACAACCCACCATAGTATGATCATTCCTTCTCCTCTCCCTATCTTTCCTCATTAATAACTCTTCTCAGTACTAATGCCTATCTTTTTCATCTCATCCGCATACTGCATATTGCATATTTTTACTTTAAAAAAAAGAAAGGGGTTTGATGACTGGATTTTTGATGGTTTAGAATTTCACAAATGAATTCTCGTTGCAAGTATAGTTTCTAAACCAATCACTAATCCTTTCATACAAAAAGTTGTTTGTCACTAAAAGAAACCCCTAAAATTTATAAACCAAAGTATTCAAACCTCGGGTCGTTCTCCCTAGGAATTACAAAAGTGTCTTGTTATTGGTTAGAAATATGTTTTGGGGTTTTGGATAAGAAGCATGAAAGTAAATGGCAATGAAAATAAACTAACAACTATAAAAGGCTCTTGGCAAGGTATGAAAATTAGAAGCCCTATCCTAGTTATCCTTCTGAATTGTGATGAGAATTGTTCATTGCTACCACTTAGTTAACCCTTACTAAATAAAGGAAAGTCAAGTGGATGAATTGACTTGAGCCACAAGTCCTAGCCAACTCCCAAGGAAAGACTAGCTTTAGTGCACTCCAAACCAATTAGCAATCTCTTCAATTACAAATCAACAAAGGAATTAGATAACTCAAGTGTCACTAATTACTGTACCTAGGCCAAGAGGAACAAAATCTATACTATATCTAGAAGAGGCATTTCAACAAACTCATAAAAGGCAATAAAAGTAAACAACATAAATTGCAAGAATTAAAGAGAGATCTAACTACAAAGGCAAGAGATCAACAATAGAAAAGCAAAGAAGAACAATTATTATGAATTACCTCTTATTGAATTGAAAGAAAATGGAAGGAACAATAGTAGATCTACAACAAAACACAAGAACAACATAAAGGAAATTACAACAAAAGAATGGAAGAAGAATGAACGTAACAATAAGGAATTGAGAAGATAGAAGTAGAAGAAGATGAATTAAAATCTAGATCTAAGAAGTAAACCTAATCCTAATCCTAATCCTAGAGAGAAGTGAGGCTTCTCTCTCTAGAAACTACTTCTAAAACTAAACTATGACTAATGGTAACTAACTTCTAAAGTATGAGGGTATGTTCATTCTCCCTTCAATCCTTGGCTTAAATAGCATCAGAAATGAGTTGGATTGGGCCCACAAGACTTTTAAAATCGCTGGCCACGTTTTGCTTTAAGTGAACCAGGTGGCAACAACGGCGCGTGCGCGTACTATGCGTGTACGCATCACCATGCGCGGTTCAACCATAGAAAATCTTGTATCTTTTCGAAGCCCCGGATGTTAGCTTTCCAACCCAACTGAAACCGCATCATTTGGACCTCTGTAGCTCAAGTTATGGTCGTTTAAGTGCGAAGAGGTCGGCTTGACAGCTTTCCGGTTCTTTCATTTCTTCATGAGTTCTCTAACTTTTCATGCTTTCTTTCTTCATTCCCTTGATCCAATCTTTGCCTCCTAAACCTTAAATCACTTAAAAAACATATCAAGGCATCTAATGGAATCAAGAAGAATTAGATTTAGCTATTTTAAGTCCTAAAAAGCATGTTTTCACTCTTAAGCACAATTAAAGGAGAATATACAAAACCATGCTAATTCATTGGGTAAATGTGAGAAAAGGTCTACAAAATACTCTAAATTCAATACAAGATAAACCGTCAATTTGGGGTTTATCAGGGTTCATGGCATGCTACGCGCCAGCGTCGCTGATGCGTTCGCATCATAGTGCCTTCGCATCATTAGAGAAAAGAAACAGAGAGTTGCGCGAGAATATAACTAGAGGCATGCCTTTTGCACAATTTGATCCATGCGACCGCGTGGATGATGCAATCGCATCATTTGTGAAATGGCCTCCCCACGCGTCCGCGTCACCCACGCGACCGCGTGGCTCTGCAATTCGACGTAAAAGGGTGTATGGCCGAAAGTTGAGATGGACTTGGGCTGCACTTGTGCTAGTCGCACAAGCCCTGCCACGCGATCGCGTGCCCCATGCGTCCGCGTCGTTTTCTCAATCTGGCCATCCACACAATCGCGTTAACCACGCGATCGCATCACCCTAAATTATGGCAAAACATATTTTGAACAGAGAGTTGTGCGAGTGCGAAGCTGCCCTGCGCCACTAGCGCAAATCATGTCACGCGTCCGTGTGACCGATGCATCTGCGTCATTTCATTTAAGGGCTTTCCATGAGACCGCGTGCCCCACGCGTCCGCGTCGCTTTCGCCGCCTAACTCATTCAAATCTGCCAGATTAACTTTTCTTTTCTCATCCCATTCCTATTTTATTTTTCCCCCCTCCTTCTTCCTCCCTTCTTTCTCTCTTTTACCCCCTCTTTCCTACCACCATTATCAAGGTTTTTTTTCTTCTCTCCTCCCTTCCCTACTCTTTCTTTCCTCTTCTTATTTTCATGTTTTCTTTTTCTTTCTCTTCTACTTTCTTTATCCATGTATTCTTTTTCTTTTCTTTTTCCTTCTATTGGTGTTAGAAATTTAGTTGGGTCATTATTCTTATATGTTGCTTGTAAATTGTTTAGAACTTGTTTAACAATTATATATTATTTTTATAAGGGTTACTTGCATGTTCAAAATTAATTTTTTCATACCTTATTTAAATGCATGCTATGTGTTTGTTAAAACACCCATATGGCATTATGCACTATTTTTAGACTACTCTAAATGCTTGCTTTTCAAAAAATACCCCTTCTATATTTTATTGCTTAAATATAATTGTTATTACAAATAGATTGTTAGTTGGAAAGACTTGGTAATCTAACTTTGACATTGAATGCTTGATCTTTGCTACTCATGCCCTTGCCGGCATGCCAATAAACACCCGACATTCAACTGTCATCACATGCACTTGTTTTATTTCCATTGTTGATTTGCCACATGTAGTCATGACCATGTGTTCACATCATTATCCTTTCCTGTGCATTGATTACCACCTTTCCCATTCTTTTCCTTGCTATAACCCTTGAAATATTCATGTCTTTACTCGTTTCCTTTCAGGGTGGCCACCAAGAAAGGCATGGAGAAAGCTACCCCCAAATCTACAGCAAGAAAAGGAACAAAAAGAGCATTAGTGGCAGAGCCTTCTTCAACTGCAGTTAAGCCCTCAACAAAAAGAATTAAAAGGATTATAAAGGTCGATGAAAAGGAAAAAGCATTCCCAGCAAAGGACACTGCACGATTTCCCAATCGCTACTGTGAGCAGATGTTCCCCATTCTGGCAGCTCGGAATTACAACAATGAATACCTTCTTATCCTTTTGCCTCGTATTGCCACATTTGTTGAGCCACAAATTGCACAAAGACATTGGGGATTCCTACAGAGACAGCCACGACAGGTTAATCTTTCTTGGGTAGTTGAGTTCTACTCCAATTTCTACCTGCCGACCCTACAGTTTGTTTATGTCCGTCAGAAGTAAATCCACATTACAGAAGAGGCCATTCAGCGAGCCTTAGATCTTCCCCCTGCTCCAGAAGGACTAGACGCTTTTCAAGAAGCCGCACTCAAGCGCCAGGCATACAAATTTGATTGGGATGCTGTTCTCAGAGTTATCGCACAACCTGGCAGCAAATGGATCTTCGGATACCATAGTTCCCGTCCTAAGGTAATCTCGGCTTCCGCACTCACCTTAGAGGCTCACGTATGTGCACAGATTATGTCCCATTACGTCTTTTCGAGCACTCATGAGTCCTCCTTCACCGCAGACATGGCCGTTCTACTATGGTGCATCCTCACAGACCAGCCTTTAAATCTACCAAGACATCTAGAATGCTATGGGACACGTGCAAATCGTGGGCAACCTTCCTTTCCCTGCCTTGGTCTCAGATCTTGTCTCAGCAGCTGGAGTCTCCTTCAGAGCTGGGGACACCAAAGCCATACTTCCACGGGATGATCAGTACGTCCCTAACGGGAGATATCTCAGGCCACCACTTGCCACTACCAGCCAGTCCACAGAAGATGCTGCAGACATTCCACCATCTACTAGTTAGCTGCTGCATCAAATATTGAAGAGGTTGGACCAACAAGACCAGAAAGCAAAGCTCCGAGAGCGCCGCAACCACTGCCGATTCAAATACCTCAAAGAGCTACTCACAGGCAATCACAGACCTGACGAGGACCTAGGCACTCTGGACTCCACTTCCTTTACCAGCACAGGGTGCCATGACGGTCCTGACTGTGGAGATATTGCCACCAGCCCACCCTTGTTCCTGACAGATGGCACCGAGGACGGTGCAAAGCCTTAAGTGTGGGGAGATCGGTCAGTACCTGACTTCTGGAGGTAATTCTTTCCCCCTAACACTAACTTTTTTTTCTTTAGAATAGGATAGATTGCATATTAGTAGGTTAATTGCATGCATATTCTACCTGATTGAAAAGACAATAAGTTTCTTTTAAGACCATATATTTTTTGAAAATTTCACTAATTTAAATCAGAACATTTATGTTAAATTTTTTTGAAGTTGAAATTGGAATAGGATTTTTGATCTAAAAGAACACACAACCCATGAGACTTTGAGTCTAAATACATGGTTACACTATTTAACCATAAACAATTTTTTCTCATGTGTTTACTTTTCTATGATTGTAATCCGAATTTTGTTTTATCCTATATGTCCAATGTTAATGTGTTATGTGCATGCATATGATTGAGGCTATTGTTTGTTTAGCTCACATATCCCAAATAAGCCAACCCTTTTAATTACCTTTGTTAACCACTTTGAGCCGTTTTTAATCCCATTCGTTCTATATTTTACCACATTACTAGCCTTAAGCAGAAAATAATTGAAAATCCTAATTGAATCTTTGGTTAGCTTAAGATAGAATTGTGTGTTAACTGAGTATGGGAAAATTGTGGGAATAAAGGGTAATAGGAAAATATGTCATAATAGAATAAAGGGAATTTGGGTACCTATTAATCTGAAACCATAAAAGAAAGATTACAAATCTATATGCATTGATAAGCTATAAAAAAATTTTTAAAAAAATTTCTTTATTTTAGTTAATAAGGTGACAAAATCACCCCAATGATAAGTCAGAGTTTAATAATCAATGCACATGTGATATAAAATTAAAATAAAGGTTGATGCATGAGTATGGAATGTGAAAGGGAGATTTTGGGTAGCTAAGATGAATGTTGGAATTATATAGAATACATGTATGTTATGTGGGAGCTTAGGTTAATTAAAGATTCAATGTATAAGCTCACTTAGCCATATGTGTACCCTCACCCTTACCTTAGCCCCATTACAACCATGAAAAGACCTCATGATGTTTGCATTGGCACTTTAAAATTGTTGATTGATTAGGTGAAAAACAAAATTTTTGAAAGCATGATTAGAGAAGGATAGAGTGATTACCCCATATATTAGAGATGATTAGAGTGCATACGCACCAACAGTAAGGGTTCAATGCTCAATCCTGTACTCCCTGCTTTCACGAGCTATCTTCTTACAAATTTATATGCTTTTACAATATAAATTGAAATAGTGAAATCTACCCATGTTTTGTCTTAGAGAACTTATCTATTTTTAATCATGTAGACAAAATCATATAGTTGCATTCATATGTATGTAGGTTGCATTGCATTACATGAGTCTTACATGTTCCTATTCATTCATATTTATCTCCTTCAATTTAGCATGAGGACATGCTAATGTTTAAGTGTGGGGAGGTTGATAAACCACTATTTTATCAAGTCTTCACCCACTTATCCATATGATTTGCATGTATTTACAAGTCCTTCCTAAAAATATTCTATGATTGATAACTTGTTTTGTTGTATATTTTTATCTTCCTTTGTACTATTCGATGCCGTGATCTCTGTGTTAAGTGTTTCAGGCTTCATAGGCCAGGAATGGCGTAAGGAATGAAAAGAAAGCATGCAAAAGTGGAAGGAATACAAGGAATTGAGGAGATGACCAGTGAGAAGCCACGCGGTGGCATGGCTCACACGACCGCGCGAAATGGAAGAAATCATAGTGACGCGCTTGTGTGCCTGACTAGACCGAGTGACGTGAACGCGTGGACGACGCGGCCGCGTGACGTGCACGATCTGCAGAATTTTAGAAGTCGCTGGCACAAATTCTGGGCCGCATTTCAACCTAGTTTCGGCCCAGAAACACAGATTAGAGCCAAGGAACATGCAGAGACAAGACAACAATTTTCATTTCGCATAATTTCAAGTTTTTAGATCTGAATTTACTCCTCCCCTAGGTTTCTCACTTGAACATTCATAAATTAGAATTTTGAAGAATTTTGGCTTTAGCTTTTGAGAAGAGTCTACCTTCGGTACTAGTCATTATAGCTTGTTATTTTATTTTTCATTTACTCTTCCATATTCTTAATTTATCCAGAGTTGACATTGGATTATTTATTCGTAGGTTATTAATACAAGACTATTTTTACTTTTAATTAATCTCTTTTATTATTATTTATTATGTCTTCTTGTACTTCCCCTATTGATTTTGGAAAGTCTACAATTATGATGATGGAGTAGTCCCCAAACTTGATTAGGAGTTGATTAAAAGGAGAACCTTGAGTTAGAATACTCAAGAGTTCAATTGTAATTGGTTCATTGTTAGTTGACTTGTTAGTCACTAACTCTAATCCTTCCCAAGAGAGAGGATTAGGACTTGTGAATAAAAGTTGACTTTAATTTGACTTTCCTTCATTCGTTGATGGTTAACTAAATGTAAACAATGACTAATTATTAATTGCTCTTGATAAAATTCTAACAAGGATAGAACTTCCAATTAATCTTCTCCCGATCAAGATTTTATTTAAAATCAAATAATTTCTCTAATTTAATTTTCTGTTCATCAAATTCAAAACCCCTTTTGAAAACCTCTGATTGATAAAATAGCACATCTTCCTGCAACTTGTTGGGAGACGACCTGGGACTCATACTCCCAGTATTTTATTTCTAAAATTTGTGACAACCCTTTTCTAAATTGACGAGTGGATTTTTGCCGGTTAAGAACTGTACTCACAACGCGATTTCTCTAATTAATTCTTAATCTGCCAATTTCCGCTCACGTCAGTGACTTAGTGTGACATTAGGAAATATTAGGTATGTGAATTCTAAATTAGGCGCCTTTTTGAACACACATTAGCATAAAAGGGCGATGTCACAAAAGAAGCATGCACTTCACTTATCCTCGTGTGCTTGAGATGCTTTAAGTGAACTTGTAAGGTGAAACAAGCATTAGAGAAGCATGAAAGCATTCAAGCTATAAGCATATGGATGCATATAAACATGAACACAATGCATTAAGGTAAATGTTCAACATCCATCAAGAAATTTCCCACTCAAAGAGAGAGTTCAAATCACATGGTGGCTAGCTACAACATGCAATTCAAAAGAGTCACAAGCTCGAGGGCAATTCTCATCACTTGGTATTTTTCAAAAGGTAAGCATGAACAACTCAAAACTAAGTAGCAAAATATGACCTTAATCATCGAATCCAACAAAGATTATAACATAATGATATTAAGAAAACATCCCTTCTTAATACTCAGCAATAATTAATAGTAAACAAGAATATCGATCCAACACTTACAATGAAAAAGAGAAAATGGAATGGAAATTAACTAAAACTAACTATCAACTAACTACCTAACTAATTAGTTAACTAAAATAAATGGTTATTGAGAGTGTTGGATGAGGTGTAGAAGAAGGGAAGAAGAAGGGAGGAGGAAAGAAATGGAAAGAAGAGACGAAAGGAAATGCTTGAAATAAGGGAATCCGCGCGTACGCACGCATGGCGCGCGTGCAGATGGTGGTGCAATGGATGTAACGCGTATGCGTACAGAGTGCGTCTGCGTCGATGGATTATTCCGAGAGTGGCGCGTACGCGGCATGTGTGCGTATGTGCGTGTGGGTTTATGCCAAAGGCACAACTTTTGCACAGTTCAGGCCTAACTCTCGGGTTTTTGGATGGAAGGTGGAACTTCTCAATCCACGCGTACGCGCCATGTGCGCGTGCACGTGGATGGTCAAAAATGCGGGAAATGCGCGTACGCGCCATGTATGTGTACGCGTGGATGGTGATTTGCTTTTCAAAAATATTCTATGTTTTTGCACCAATCCGAGAATTCCAAACCTCCAAACATCTACCAAAACACCTTAAAACCTTATTTACCACATTATACTACCGATCAAACTCAACCAAAACATGAAATTAAACTACTTTTACCAATATGTACAAAAAAAGAAAATGAAAAGAATTTACCATGGTGGGGTGTCTCCCACCTAGCACTTTTGTTTATTGTCCTTAAGTTGGACTTATAGGGAGAGCTCCTCTCAAGGTGGCTTGTGCTTGTATTCATCTTGGAACTCCCACCAATGCTTGGTTCTCCATTGTGCCCCAATATTATTTATTTGTTGCACCAAGTGTTGATGGAGTTTTTCGTAAGCTTGGGGCTCCCAAAGTTGGTCCTCGTCTTGTGGTCCCGGATCCCACACTTTATTTTCACACCCGTCTTGAAGTTGATCATCATTATTAGTCCAACCGGGTGGTAGGCATGATGAATTCTTAATATAGTGGCCAACAATCCTCCTAGATCCATCTAATTGAGCACTATTCCAACCTTTATATCTTATATTTGATGCATCAACCATAATGAGCCTTGATTTGCAACGCCCACCACAAAACCTTTTCCGCTTACGCTTCATCCCACAAAGCTCCCTAAGTTGACCATCCGTTTCAAGTAAGCCATACTCAAGTGGGAGAATAAAGCTAATAGAAATGAGTTTTACCTACTCAAGTGAAGGAGTAGATGTCTACCTAGGCAAAGATGAGTCTAAGGTTCTTGACAAAGCGTATTCCACTCCCATCCTTCTATTTCTAAGGACTTCCACCTCTTCACAAGATCTCTTAATCTCAATCCTTTGTTCAACAATTTTATCTAACTCTTTTCCCTTACTCAATTCAAAAATGGGAGGGTGAGAGAAATTTACCTCCACATTACTTTCCATCTCATCGGGAGAAGGTTCTACAAGTTCAAAGGATCTACCACCACTAGAATTTGATGCTTGCTCTTCATTGTCATAGGAACTCAATTCATGTTCTATCTCATCCAAGTCTTCATATGGAATATGCCTTGGAGGTTGTGCACATCCCTCCTCAACATCAATTTCAATCTTCTTGGAGGGGTCTTCTTCAACTCTAGGTTCCCATGGAGGTTTCGCATCTCCTAAGTCTTCAGCCATTTCTTCCTTTTCTTCAACAATTATGGCTTCCTCCAATTGTTCCAATACAAAGCAACTTCTCTCATTTCCCACTGGAGTTTCCAATCTCTCTTTCATGCTATGTTCTTCATTCGATTCTCCACATGTAGCTATGGGAGTTCCTTGAGTGTTCAAGCATTGGGCGGCTAATTAATTTGTTATTGCATCCAAGGCGGCCATGAAATTTTGCACATCCCTTTCCATCTCTTCTTGCCCTTGAACAAGAACACCAAGGGTTTCATCCATTAGAGATTGGGGTGGGTGGAAGGATTCATCATTTTAGGGGAAGAGTTCATAGTAGGAAGGTGATTCTTCTTGGTAGAGTTGTGGTGGCTCAATATTTTCCACTCTTTCCACTTGTTGCACAACACACTCCATGGTTGCTTGAAATTGATCCAATACTTCCTTGAGATGATCCCTCGACTCTTGTTCCTCTTGGATATCATGAGTAGGATCATATGTCTCTTGGACCAATGGATATGAGTGATCTTCCATGGGAGGTTGTGGTGGAAAGTAGTATTCATCTTATGGTTGAAAATTTTCATATATTGGAGGTGGTTCATCTTGGTAATAACATGGAGGGGGTGGCTCTTGAAAGTGTTGATGTTGGAATGGTGGTGGCTCTATATGTGGTTCATATGGCTCATATGGTTGTTGGTAGGATGGATATGGATTAGGGTCATATGAAGGTGGTTGGTAAGAAGGGGCTTGTGAGTATGGTTCAGGGCTATGTTGAGGATACGGCTCATAGGCATATGGTGGTGGTTCTTGATAGTCACAAGGAGATTCACCATAGCCATTGGATTGGTATGCATCAAAACATGGCTCTTCTTCATGGTGCATTGGTGGAGGTTGTTGCCATGAGGATTGGTCATATGCGTATGGCTCTTCCCACCTTTGAGTGTCCCATCCTTGATGCATATCTTCATTGTAGCTCCTATTTTCTACAACATAATTAGAACCAAACTCATAGCCAAAGTGAGAATTCATAGGGGAAAAGCAAAATAAAGCTAAGAAAAACTAGTAAACAAGCAAAAGACAAGCTATTCACACTATTCACATATATACAATAACCAATAACACAAAACCATTGCAATTCCCCGGCAACGGCACCATTTTGATGATTGAATTTTTGATGGTTTAGAATTTCACAAATAAATTCTCGTTGCAAGTATAGTTCCTAAACCAAACAATAATCTTTTCATACAAAAAGTTGTTTGTCACTAAAATAAACCCCTAAATTTATAAACGGAAGTATTGAAACCTCGGGTCGTTCTCCCTAGGAATTACAATAAAATGTCTTGTTATTGGTTGTGAGTTATTTTGGGGTTTTTGAGATTTTAGACAAGAAATATAAATGGCAAAGAAAATAAACTAACAACTAACAAAGCTCTTGGCAAGATATGAGAACTAGAAGTCCTATCCTAGTTATCCTCCTCAATTGTGACAACAAATTATCCATTACTCCCACTTAGTTAACCTCTAACCATGTAGGAAAGTCAAGTGGATAAATCAATTTGATTCCTCAAGTCCTACTCAACTCCTAAAGGAAAGACTAGCTTTAGAGGCATTCAAATCAATTAGCAACTTATAATTATCAATCAACAAAGGAATTAGATAACTCAAGAGTCACTAATTACTCAACCAAGGCCAAGAGGAAAAAAACCTACACTAAAACCCAACCAAGCGTTTCATCAAACACTTGGGAGGCACAAAAGAAAAGCATAGTAAATTGATAACAAGAATAGAATCTAACGACACTTATTGAAAAGAATTAACAACAACAATCAAAAGAAACACATTTATTATGAATTACCTTGATTGAATTGAAAAAGAGTAGAAGAAACAAAAGTAGATCTACAACAAAATACAAGAACAACATAAAGGAAATTACAACAAAAGAATAGAAGAAGAATGATTGTAACAATAAAGAATTGAAGAGTAGAAGAAGAAGAAAGAGTGAATCAAAACCTAGATCTAAGAACTAAACCTAATCCTAATCCTAATGAGTGTAAAATGATTGAAAATACCCCTTTGCTCTTCAATCCTTGGCTTTAAATAGCATCTTTGGCGCCAAAGTTGGTTGGTTTTGGGCCCCACAACTCCTCAGAATTCGTTGGTTGCAAATTCATTAAAAAAAATCACATATCAGCACCGACGCGTACACGCACAGCATGCGTACGCGTCCATGGGGTGAGTCGCAAGGTGTGCGTAAGCGCCAGGTGTGCGCGCGCGTCCATGGGCGAGTTCAACTCTTTTGCTTTTTCCATGATTTATCCACTTTGCATGCTTTCCTCTTCACTCCTTTGATCCATTCCTAGCCTTTTCAATCTGCAATCACTAACAAAAACATCAAGGCATCTAGTGGAATCAAAGAGAGATTAAAATCATCAAGTTAAAGGCCTAAAAATCATGTTTTCACATCTAAGAACAAATAAGGAGACAATCACAAAACCATGCTAATTAATTGAAAAAATGTGGGTAAAAGGTCATAAAATCCCTTAAAATCAATACAAGATAAACCCTACAAATGGGGTTTATCATGAAACCAGAGACAAGGACATGCAAGGGCAAAAGAAATAGAAACAGCGATAACAAAACACCAAGGAAGCAACAGCAAATGCAAGGATCACCATAAGGACGCAAGCTTTTTCAAGAAAGTCGTGACAATAAAAATGAACTCATAGGAAAGATATAATCTTTTTTACTAAAAAAGGGATCAGGATCCTCAACAGCAAAATCAGTAAAAGCCATGTACAAAAAGCAACTAGCAAAAAGTTGGGAGAGAATGGAAATACCAACCTGCGAAGGATGAAGGAGCGGGCGCGAAGGAAGAGAAGGTAAAGGAGTAAGTGACCGGATACGTCCTCGAGCAAAGGGATGGAAAGAGGAAACTAGAATAAGCGAAACACCTTGCAAACAAGGAGCAGAGAAGACAAAGAGTAGTTAGAGAAAGAAGCTGTAAAATGACACTTTGAAAAAATTTTCAAAGAAGCAACAAAGAGGGAAAAAGGAAACGGCGAAGGGTTATTTATGAGCTTTAAAAACCCTCGCACGTTCCCAAGGAAAAGGCAAAATGCACGGAATATAAAGGAAACGCTTCGCTTTTTAAAGCAGGCTAACCTAACGAAGTTCTACGTAGAGATCAACAAAATGCTCGAGCTTAGCTTCCTTAAAAGGGGTCGAAGTCTAACAAGACAAAACTCACAGGAAAGACCTAGCTCAAGCAGGGGCACTGTTCATACCCTGGGTCTTGCTATGCAACCCGGGTTGACCGAAGACAAAAGCGACCGATCTCTTTAGGTTGTTCGCCACTGACCTCTTTACAAAGAGATTGGCCAAATTGCCAGAGGAGCCCAAAATAGGCCCAAACGAAGGAACACAGCCTAATCTAAAGGCAGTCAAAGGCCAGAAAGATAAAGGTGGTTCTCCTTAAAGATAAAATGACTCCACTCAAAGATAAGATAAGATAACTATCTTATCTCCAGAAAGGTCACTCCACACCATTATAAATACACTGGAGCACCCAGGTATAACTCATACTCTGATTCCACTAAAAACCTACCTAAAGCACGTGCTAACTTAACCATCGGAGTCTCTTGCAGGTACAACCACCCTCTGGTGATGAAGGATCAGTAGAACCACCCAGTCCAACAAGTTGGACACGTTGGTTCCGACCACCATCATAGGTCTCATCCGAGATCGACCTGCAGTCTCAGGTAAACCCTCGGAACAATGGCTATGTTGAGAATGAGGTTGATGAGCGGATATTTTATACGCTTTTTGGGGGTAATTTCATGTAGATTTTAGTATGTTTTAGTTAGTTTTTAGTATAATTTTATTTATTTTTAGGCAAAATTCATATTTCTAGACTCTACTATGAGTTTGTGTGTTTTTCTGTAATTTCAGGTATTTTCTGGCTGAAATTGAGGGAGCTGAGCAAAAATCTGATTTAGGCTGAAAAAGGGCTGCTGATGTTGTTAGATTCTGACCTCCCTGCACTCGGAATGAATTCTTTGGAGCTACAGGAGTCCAATTGACGCGCTCTCAATTGGGCTGGAAAGTAGACATCCAGGGCATTCCAGCAATATATAATAATCCATAATTTGGATGAAGATAGATGACATAAAATGGCGTTCAACGCCAGTTTTATGTTGCAGTCTGGCGTTTAGCGCCAGAAACAGGTTGCAAGTTGGAGTTCAACGCCAGAAACAGGTTACAACCTGGCGTTCAACTCCAGAAACAACCCAGGCACGTGAGAAGCTTAAGTCTCAGCCCCAACACATACCAAGTGGGCCCCAGAAGTGGATTTCTGCACCAACTATCTTAGTTTACTCATTTTCTGTAAACCTAGGTTATTAGTTTAGTATTTAAACAACTTTTAGAGACTTATTTTGGATCTCATGACATTTTTAGATCTGAATTTTATACTCTTTGACGGCATGAGTCTCTAAACGCTATTGTTGGGGGTGAGGAGCTCTGCAGTGTCTCGATGAATTAATGCATTTATTTCTGTTTTTCCATTCAAACATGTGTGTTCCTATCTAAGATGTTCATTCACGCTTAACTATGGAGAAGGTGGTGATCCGTGACACTCATCACCTTCCTCAATCCATGAACGTGTGTCTAACAACCACCTCCATTCTACATCAGATTGAATGAGTATCTCTTAGATTTCTTAATCAGAATCTTCGTGGTATAAGCTAGAATTGATGGCGGCATTCATGAGAATCCAGAAAGTCTAAACCTTGTCTATGGTATTCCGAGTAGGATTTTGGGATTGGATGACTGTGACGAGCTTCAAACTCGCGAGTGTTGGGCATGATGACAAACGCAAAAGAATCAATGGATTCTATTCCGACATGATCGAGAACCAACAGCTGATTAGCCGTGCTGTGACAGAGCATTTGGACCATTTTCACTGAGAGGTTGGGAAGTAGCCGTTGACAACGGTGACACCCTACATAGAGCTTGCCATAGAAGGAACTTTGCACTTTTGCATGATAGGAAACATTATGTTACAGGAATGCAGAAGACAAAGCATCTCCAAAACTCCAACATATTCTCCATTATTGAACAACAAGTAATAATTTCACGCTCTTTTATTTTTTTAGTAATTCAAACTGATAATTATAATTGATCTCCTGACTAAGAATAATAAAATAACCATAGCTTGCTTCAAGCCAACAATCTCCGTGCGATCGACCCTTACTCATGTAAGGTATTACTTGGACGACCCAGTGCACTTGATGGTTAGTTGTGCGGATTGCAAAAGTGTGATTGCAATTTCGTGCACCAAGTTTTTGGCGCCGTTGCCGGGGATTGTTTGAGTTTGAACAACTAAAGGTTTATTTTGTTGCTTAGATTAGGAATAGAGTATTGATGCTATAGAGTCATTAAATTTGAGTCCTTTAATTTCTCTTCAAAAATTTTTCAAAAATATTACTTTTCCTTATTAATTTTTAATTTTTCGTGAGTTAGTGTCTTGTTCTAAGTTTGGTGTCAATTGCATATTTTATATTTTCCTTTTAAATTTTCGAATTTGTGTTCTTTGATCTTTAAGTTGTTCTTGTTTATTTTTCTTGTTTGATTTTTAGTTTTTCTTGTTCTGTGTCTTTTCTTGTTTTTCTTGTTCTTTTCCAAAGCATTAGTCTTCCAATATATATATATATATATATATTTATATATATACCTCTTCAAAACAAGTGTTATCTTTACTGCCCAATTGGCTAGAGCGTTGGTCTATGTTCTTGGTAATTGGGTACCTTCTTTTTAAAAATCTTTTTCAAAAATAATTTTTCTTTGATTGAATCTTGTGCCAAACTTTAAGTTTGGTGTTTTATTGTTAATCTTTTTGTAATTTTCGAAAATTTTATTGAAGTTTTCAAAAAATTTTAAGTTTGGTGTTCTTTCTTTTGTTCTTATTGTTCTTGTGAATCTTCAAAGTGTTCTTGAGTCTTCTTTGTGTTTTGATCTTAAAATTTTTAAGTTTGGTGTTCCTTGGTGTTTTCCCTCCAAAATATTCGAAAACAAGGAGGATTAGATCTAAAAATTTTAAGTCTTGTGTCTTTTGTGTGTTTTTCTCTTTCATCATAAAATTCAAAATTCAAAAAATATCTTCTCTAACTATTTTTAAGCCACAATTTCGAATTTTTTTATATAAAAATTCATATTTCAATTTCAAAAATATCCTAACCACTTTCTCTCTCCTCATTTTTTGAAAGTTTTCAAAATAATAATAATAATAATAATAATAATAATAATAATAATAATAATAATAATAATTTTTATTTTTATTTTTATTTTTTATTTCAGAAATTTATTTCTTTTTATTTATTATTTTATTTTTTATTTTATTTTATTTTGTTATTTCGGAAATTAATTTTTTTATATAATAAAATAAATAAAATTTAAATCCACATTACTTCCTTTACTCCAACATGGACCTAAGTGGAAATGAATAGTCCAGAAGGACTCTGGGGTCACATGCTAACCCCACTACTGCTTCATATGGGAGTAGTATCTGTATACCCTCCATCAGAGTCAGTAGTTTTGAGTTGAATCCTCAGGTCATCATCATGGTGCAGCAAAGTTGCCAGTATTTCGGTCTTCCACAAGAAGTACCTATAGAGTTTCTGGCACAGTTTTTATAAATTGCTAACACAGTACATGATAAGGAGGTAGATCAGGATGTCTACAGGCTATTACTGTTCCTATTTGCTGTAAAAGACCAAGCTAAGAGGTGGTTAAATAACCAACCTAAGGACAGCATAAAGACATGGAAACAGCTATCAGAAAAATTCCTTAATCACTATTTTTCTCCAAAACGGATGACACAGCTAAGGCTGAGTATCCAAGGCTTCAAACAAGGAGATAAATAATCTCTTTATGATGCTTGGGAAAGATACAGAGAGATGCTAAGAAAATGCCCCTCTGAAATGTTTTCAGAGTGGGTGCAGTTAGACATCTTCTACTATGGGCTTACAGAAAGAGCTCAGATTTCTCTAGACCACTCACCTGGTGGATCTATACACATGAGAAAGACAATAGAAGAAGCTCAAGAGCTCATTGATATAGTTGCCAAAAATCAGCATCTGTACTTAAGCAGTGAACCTTCCATGAAAGAAGAGGCTAAAACAGTAATTGCTGAATTGAGTCCTACAGAACAAGTTACAGAATCAATCAGCAACTGGATTTTCTAACAAAATAGCTAGCCGAATTTAAGGAAATACTACAAGAAACAAGAATGGCAAATATGAATATGGAAGTACAGTTGAAGCAAATAGAACAACAGTTATCAAAACAAATAACAGAAGAGTGCCAAGAAATTTAATTAAGAAGTGGAAAAACATTAAATACCTCACTTCAAGATAGCAGGAAGCCAAGAAATGAGCAAACTAACCAAAATCCCTCTGAAGACAGTAAGAGCCCAGAGAGGAATAATTCTGGCGCTCAAACGCCAGAGAACGGGTGGAAAGCTGGCGTTGAACGCCCAAATCATGCTCAGTCCTGGCGTTCAACGCCAGAAACAAGCAAGGATTTGGCGTTGAACGCCCAAAGGGAGCACAGTTCTGGCATTCAGACGCCAGAAACAAGTAAGGAGTTGGCATCTAACGCCACTCCAACTTCCACCCCTGGCATTCAAATGCCAGTGGGGGATCAGACACATACAAGTACTGATAATAACCCATCTAAAAAGGCTTCTCAACCTACATCTGTAGGCAATAAACCTGCAGTAACTAAGGTTGAGGAATACAAAGCCAAAATGCCTTATCCTCAGAAACTCCGCCAAGCAGAACAGGAAAAGCAATTTGCCCACTTTGCAGACTATCTCAGGACTCTTGAAATAAAGATTCCGTTTCCAAAGGCACTTGAGCAAATACCCTCTTATGCTAAGTTCATGAAAGAGATCTTAAGTTATAAGAAGGATTGGAGGGAAACTGAAAAATTTTACCTCACTGAAGAATGCAGTGCAGTCATTCTGAAAATCTTTCTTGAGAAGCTCAAAGATCCCATAAGCTTTATGATACTATGCACATTAGAGGGTACTTATACCAAGCAAGCTCTATGTGATCTTGGGGCAAGTACCTATTACCTGCATCTACTATCAAAAAGCTTGGTTTGACTGAAGAAGTCAAACCAACCCAGATATGTCTCCAACTTGCTGATAGCTTCATTAAATACCCATCAGGCGTGATTGAAGACATGATTGTCAAGGTTGGGCCATTTGCCTTTCCTACTGACTTTGTGGTTCTGGAAATGGAGGAGCACAAGAGTGTAACTCTCATTCTAGGAAGACCTTTCCTAGCAACTGGCCAAACCCTTATTGACGTTCAAAAAGGGGAAGTAACCCTGAGAGTCAATGAAGATGAGTTCAAGTTGAATGTTGTCAAAGCTATGCAGCATCCATACACTCCAAATGACTGCATGAGCATTGATATTATTGACTCTCTGGTAAAAGAGATCAATATGACTGAGAGTCTCGAATCAGAACTGGAGGATATCTTTAAAGATGTTCAGCCTAATCTGGAGGAATCAGAGAGAATAATAGAACCTCTAAAAATCCCTCAGGAAGAGGAGAAACCACTTAAACCTGAGCTCAAACCATTACCACCATCCCTGAAATATGTATTCTGGGAGAAGGTAATACCTTTCCTGTAATCATAAGCTCTACCTTAGAGCCACAGGAAGAGAAAGCACTAATTCAAGTGCTAAAGACACACAAGACAGCTCTTGGGTGGTCCATCAGTGATCTTAAGGGCATTAGCCCAACTAGATGCATGCACAAGATCTTATTGGAGGGTGACGCTAAGCCAGTGGTTCAACCACAAAGGTGGCTGAATCCAGCCATGAAAGAGGTGGTGCAGAAGGAGGTCACTAAATTACTAGAGGCTGGGATTATTTATCCTATTTCTGATAGCCCCTGGGTAAGCCCTGTCCAAGTCATCCCTAAGAAGGGTGGCATGACAGTGGTTCATAATGAAAAAAATGAACTGGTTCCTACAAGAACAGTTACAGGGTGGCGTATGTGTATTGATTACAGAAGGCTCAATACAGCTACCAGAAAGGATCATTTTCCTTTACCATTCATAGACCAGATGCTAGAAAGACTAGCAGGTCATGAATACTACTGCTTCCTTTATGGATATTCAGGTTATAATCAAATTGTAGTAGATCCTCAGGATCAAGAGAAAATAGCATTCACATGTCCATCTGGAGTATTTGCATACAGAAAGATGCCATTTGGTCTGTGCAATGCACCTACAACCTTTCAAAGGTGCATGCAATCAATTTTCCCTGATATGGTGGAAAAATTTCTGGAAGTCTTCATGGATGACTTTTCAGTATTTGGAGACTCATTCAGCTCCTGTCTTGACCATCTAGCACTTGTTCTAAAGAGGTGTCAAGAGACTAACCTGGTTTTAAACTGGGAGAAATGTCACTTAATAGTGACTGAAGGAATTGTCCTTGGACCCAAAATTTCGAACAAGGGAATAGAAGTGGATCAAGCTAAGGTAGAGGTAATTGAAAAATTACCACCAGCCAGCCAATGTTAAGGCAATCAGAAGCTTTCTGGGGCATGTAGGATTTTATAGGAGGTTTATAAGGGATTTTTCAAAAATTGCCAAACCTCTAAGTAATCTGCTAGCTGCTGACACGCCATTTATCTTTGATAAGGAGTGTTTGCAGGCGTTTGAGACTCTGAAAGCTAAGCTGGTCACAGCACCAGTCATCTCTGTACCAGACTGGACATTACCTTTTGAATTAATCTGTGATGCCAGTGACCATGCCATTGGTACAGTGTTAGGACAAAGGCATGACAAGCTTTTGCACATCATTTATTATGCCAATCATGTTCTAAATGACGCACAGAAGAACTACACAACCACAGAAAAAGAGCTACTTGCTGTGGTTTATGCCATTGACAAGTTTAGATCCTATTTAGTAGGACCAAAAGTGATTGTGTACACTGACCATGCTACTCTTAAATATCTACTCACAAAGCAGGATTCAAAACCCAGACTCATCAGATGGGTGTTGCTTCTGCAAGAGTTTGATATAGAAATATGAGACAGAAAAGGGACAGAGAACCAAGTAGCAGATCACCTGTCCCGAATAGAACAGGTAGAAGGGGCGTCCCTCCCTCTTACTGAGATCTCTGAAAACTTTCCGAATGAGCAACTCTTTACCATCCAGGAAGTGCCATGGTTTGTAGATATTGCAAACTACAAGGCAGTGAGGTTCATACCCAAAGAGTACAGTAGGCAGCAATCAAAGAAATTGATCACAGATGCAAAGTACTATCTTTGGGATGAACCATATCTCTTCAAGAGATGTGCAGATGGAGTAATTCGTAGATGTGTGCCTAAAGAAGAAGCACAGAAGATCCTCTGGCACTGCCATGGATCACAGTATGGAGGACATTTTGGAAGTGAGCGAACAGCCACAAGAGTCTTCCAATGCGGCTTCTACTGGCCTACTCTCTATAAAGACTCCCAAGTGTTTGTACTTAACTGTGACAATTGCCAAAGATCTGGCAATCTGCCTCACAGTTATGCCATGCCTCAACAAGGGATCTTGGAGATTGAGTTGTTTGATGTATGGGGTATTGACTTCATGGGCCCCAGCACACACCAAGTGGGCCCCAGAAGTAGATTTCTGCACTATCCATCTTAGTTTACTCATTTTCTGTAAGTATTTAAACAACCTTTAGAAACTTATTTTGTATATCATGACATTTTTAGATCTGAATTTTATACTCTTTGACGGCATGAGTCTATAAACTCCATTGTTGGGGGTGAGGAGCTCTGCAGCGTCTCGATGAATTAATTCAATTATTTCTATTTTCCATTTGAACATGCTTGTTCCTATCTAAGATGTTCATTCGCGCTTCACTATGAAGAAGGTGATGATCCGTGACACTTGTTCCGAGGGTTACCTGAAACGCGTAGCTCGGTCGTCTGGCAAGACCCGAGGTGAGGGTTCTGTGACCCGAGCTTGATGAGCCGAGCGGCTGGTGGTTGTACCTGCAATGACACTTCGATGCTTAAGTTAGCATGGGTCCAAGCAGATATTTAGTAGAATTAGAGTATGAGTTATACCTGGGTGCTCCAGTGTATTTATAGTAGTTGGTCGTGATCTTCCCTGGATAAGATATTCTTATCTTATCTTATCTTTTGGGAGTTTTATCTCTATCTTTGCGGAACCGCCTTTCCCAGGCCTTTTCGGCCTTTAGGTTTTGGGCTTCGTTCCTTTTGATGGGCCTTCTTAGCCTATTTGTCCGAGGTCCGACCTCAGGCTTGGGCCTTGGGACGAGGTCGTGCCTTCTATGATCTTGACCGGTTTTGGGGAGCTCGGTCAGGGTATGAACAGTGCCCCTGCCCGAGTTCGTCCTTTATGAGAGGTTGAGCTCGGGCATAGTAGTTTTTTCAAAATTTGAAAATGGCCGTTTCAGCATTTATTGCTTTATCGTTTCTCCTCGATTTCCGTTCGGGCTCTGTGAAGGCATTATTTATTTGCCCCTTTCCTCATTTTCTTCGTTTATTCTGTTCCCTTTTCATTTTTCTGAGTTTTCGCCACCTCTTCTTCGAGCGCCGCTCCTTCTTTGTTTTCTTCTTCTCCGATTCTTTTCTGTGCGTCTTTCCGGGGTTTCCTCCGCGCCGCCGTTTTCATTCTCCTTGCATCGGAGCTTGTCGCCTTTCTTCCTTTTTTTCAGGTTTGTTCTCGTCTTCATTTTCTTTGCACACATATGCTTCTGTTTCTTTTTCTTCTATGCCTGGGTTGCCCCGAAAAGAGGCGCCGCCATTGCTTTGGTTATTTTGTATGTGGGGGGGCTCTTTTCTCTTTGGTATTTTGTTTTCGAGTGGCTGCATTTTCTTCTGAAAGAACTTTTTGTTTTCTTGCTTTGCTGAATGGGCTTTTGCTGTTTTGCTTTTATGTGATTTTTGCCTTGCTGTTTGTATTCTTCTTTGTAGGCAAGATTTTTATGTCTCGAAAGGTTCTTCAAGCAATGTCGACCAAGATTCCGAGTGGTCTTGGTTGGGTAGATCCTGTTCCTTTAAGAGTCCCTTCTGTGGTAGATACTGAGTATTTAGCTAGGTTTCGTAGGCAATGTAGCATATGTGAGGATAGGGAGTCTGAGAGGGATTATGAGTTAGTAGCCCCGGATTCCGAGGAGAGAGTTTGCTTCCCGCCTTTAGACAGTTCCGAGAAGCTCTTCTTTTACGCCTATGATTGTTTTTTCTCTAAGCTGGGTGTCCGACTTCCTTTTACTGACCTGGAGTCCGAGGTGTTGTGGTCCTGTAACCTTGCCCCTACGCAGCTCCATCCAAATTCCTGGGCATTTTTAAAGCTGTTCCAACTTTTGTGCCAGTTTTTGGGTGTCCCTCCCTCTATTTCTCTTTTTTCCTATTTGTTTGTGTTAACGAAGCCGGGTTCGGGTGGGGGGAAGGTGTCTTGGGTCTCTTTTAGGGCTAACCTGGGGAGGAAGTTCTGTACCCTGTATGATGAGTCTTTTCACGATTTTAAGAACTATTATTTCAAGGTCCGGGCTACTGGGGACGTCCGACCTTTCTTTCTAGATGAGAGTGGGGAGCCTTCTTTTCCTCTTTGTTGGCAGGAGAATGTAGTGTCTGTTAAGTATACGTTTGAGAGTCTAGATGAGGTGGAGCAGGCTTTTGTGGGTGTGGTAAGCAGTTTATGGGGTCGGGCACCTCACTTGGATACGAAGAAAATGTTGGGAGATCCAAGCCTTCTCCGTTCCGAGTTAGGTAGTTCCCGACCTCTTTGAGATTCCGACCTTTCCTTTGTGTTTTTATTTTTGGTGGAATTTCTGTTGTGGTAATCCCTTTTATTTCTTTGCAGAGATGTCTTCTCAGGCGGATTCCATGAAATTTCTTCGTCGGACTAAGAAGTCGGTGGCTGCTCGAAATCTCGAGGCCGGGGATGCTTCTGCCCGATCTTCTCCGCAGAAGACTACCGTGGGTGTTCAGACTCGGTCGAAGACTATTCCGACTCCTCAGTTCCGAGCTATAAGCCAGGATCCTCCGACCTCTGTTACTTCTTCTCCTCCTCCGTTCTCGGGTCCTCCTCCCAAGAAGCAGAAGACCTCTCAAGAGCTTGCCGGTTTCAATGATAAGGACTTCGATGCTCTTGGTTGGATTGAGCAGCACATCCTCCCTCAGACTTTCATTTCTACTGATGATGCGTCTATGGAGCATCATTTTCAATATATGGCGCGGAGCTGTGTCCGGATGGCTAGTCTTCATGCCGCTATTGCCCGGGAGTTCAAGAAATCCCCCATTGGTGCGACCAGCTCTCGACTTGATAAGGCTCGTTCCGAGCTTGATAAGATTAGTCAACTGAAGGTTGCCCGGATTGCTGAGCTGGAGGCCTCCTTGGAGAAAGAGAAAACTAAAGCTACCGCGGCTGTGGCGGCAGCGAAGACATCTGAGGAGATGGCGAAGGCGGCCACGGAGAATTATACCAAGCTATATGCCGAGCTTGTGGAGACAAGGGAGGAGTTGCAATCTGCGCAGGACAAGTTTTACGAGCTGGAAGGTCATGTGGCCAAGGGCATGGATGCCATGTTCGAGAATTTGAAGGCTCAGGTCCGAGTTCTTGCTCCCGACCTAGATCTGAGCTTGTTCAGTACGGATAACGTCGTTGTGGATGTCCAGATTGTTCCTGCTCCTGCTGAGGATGAGGTCCCGATGTCCGACCCCAAAGTTCCGGTTGGGAACCCGACTTCCCCTTTGGTCGGGAATAGATCTGGTGTGGAAGCTTCGAATCGGGATGACGTTGCTGTCGATGCGGTCCCGATATCTATGTTTCCTCCGGAGCCTGCTGTTGATGTGGAGTCTGGAAAGGACCTTGATCCCCTGTAATCTTTTTAGTGGTTTGCCCGGCCTGTGGGCTTTTTGTTGGATGACTTCTGTGAACGCTTTTTTGGACACCTTTCGCTTTATGTAGCTACTTGCAGTAACTTTATTATGCGGTGTTTTGTTCGCGTTTTGACCTTCGGTTTCCGCTTTTGTGCTTTTCAGTTGTTTTCGGTCAACAACTTTTTAGCTAGCGTTTTGACCTTTGGTTTCCGCTTTTGTGCTTTTTAGTTGTTTTTTGGTTAACAACTTTTTAGCTAGCGTTTTGACCTTTGGTTTCCGCTTTTGTGCTTTTTAGTTGTTTTTTGGTTAACAACTTTTTAGCTAGCGTTTTGAGACTTCCTTTGGTTTCCGCTTTTGTGCTTTTTAGTTGTTTTTGGTTAACAACTTTTTAGCTAGCGTTTTGAGACTTCCTTTGGTTTCCGCTTTTGTGCTTTTTAGTTGTTTTTGGTTAACAACTTTTTAGCTAGCGTTTTGAGACTTCCTTTGGTTTCCGCTTTTGTGCTTTTTAGTTGTTTTTGGTTAACAACTTTTTAGCTAGCGTTTTGAGACTTCCTTTGGTTTCCGCTTTTGTGCTTTTTAGTTGTTTTTGGTTAACAACTTTTTAGCTAGCGTTTTGAGACTTCCTTTGGTTTCCGCTTTTGTGCTTTTTAGTTGTTTTTGGTTAACAACTTTTTAGCTAGCGTTTTGAGACTTCCTTTGATTTCGTTCTTTTCGCTTGTACTTTTTAGTTGCCTTTGTAGAGCAACTTTTTAGTAAGCGTTTTTCGAAATCTTGGTTCTTGCCGTTTTAAGGCTTTCTTTCTTGGATCCGAGCTTTAAGCTCGGACCTCGGGCGCTCAAGTACCTCCTTTTTGTTGGGTCCGACTTTGTCGCTGGTCGGCCTTTTTAAGTTATTTTTGTAATCTCTTTTTTGTTTGGCTTTTCGAGCCATTTCAGAGTTACTTTTATAACTTCTCACATTAATTTGAACCTCGTCGCTTTATCTTTGCCGACCTTGTATGGTCTCTTGGCAAATGATTTTTTGCGTTTTGCCGAGCATAAATTAATGCGCCTTGGTGGGGTACTTTCTTTAGGATTTGCTTTATCATGAGGAAGAAGAAAAGAAAATAGAGAAATTTGATTAGTATTAAAAAAAAAGAAAGAATATTTACAGAGTGTTTACCCTTTGACTAGGTCGGGTGTCCTACTTAACCGGGTGTCTCATTAAAAAACCCTTGTAGGGAAAAAGAGTACACCTCGGGTTAAGTTTTTCTAGCTGTAGTATCGTCTTAGATTACAGGCGTGCCAGGCCCTGGGCAGCTCATTGCCTTCTAGGTCGGATATTTTGTAGTAGCCTGTCCCTAAGACTTCTGTTACCTTGTAGGGCCCTTTCCAATTTGCGGCTAGCTTTCCTTCTCCCGACTTTTGTGTTCCGATGTCATTTCGGATTAGAATCAGGTCGTGAATGGAGAAACTTCGCTTTATTACCTTTTGATTGTATCTGAGGGCCGTTCGCCGTTTTAAGGCTTCTTCTCGGATTCGGGCTCTTTCTCGGACCTCGGGGAGGAGGTCGAGTTCTTCCCTTTGTGCCTGAGGGTTGCCTCCTTCGTTGTAGAAGATGACTCTGGGCGACCCTTCATCTATTTCGATAGGAATCATTGCCTCCATCCCGTAAGCTAGTCGGAATGGGGATTCTCCTGTTGTAGAGTGCGGGGTTGTCCGATATGCCCATAGTACCTGGGGAGTTCTTCGGCCCATGCCCCTTTGGCCTCTTGGAGTCTTCTTTTTAACCCGGCCAGGATGACTTTATTTGCGGCCTCTGCTTGTCCATTGGCTTGTGGGTGCTCGACCGATGTGAATTGCTGTTTGATTTTTAGTTCGGCCACCAAGTTCTGGAAACTTGTGTCCGTGAACTGTGTTCCATTGTCTGTTGTGATGGAGTAGGGGACTCCGAACCTCGTGACAATGTTTTTGTATAGGAATTTACGGCTTTTCTGAGCCGTAATAGTGGCTAAGGGTTCAGCTTCGATCCACTTTGTGAAGTAGTCGACCCCTACTATGAGGTATTTGACTTGCCCCGGTCCTTGGGGAAACGGGCCGAGTAGGTCGAGTCCCCATTTTGCGAAGGGCCATGGCGCAGTGATGCTGATAAGGTCTTCGGGCGGTGCCTTGTGAAAATTGGCGTGTTTTTGGCAGGGGGGACATATTTTCACATACTCCGTTGCGTCTCTTTGCAAGGTCGGCCAGTAGAACCCGGCTCTGACTACTTTTTTGGATAGTGCCCGAGCTCCGAGGTGGTTCCCACACATGCCTTCGTGGACTTCTTCGAGGACGCTTTTTGTTTCCGAGGTCGGAACGCACCTAAGGAGGGGGTTTGAGAATCCTCTTCTGTATAATACGCCGTGAATTAATGTATAATTCTGGGCGTCCTTTGTAAGCCTTTTAGCTTCTTTTCTTTCGGCGGGGAGAGTTCCCGACTTCAGGTAGTTGAGTATGGGGGTCATCCATCCTTGTTGTTGGTCGGATATATTTAGTATTTCTTCCTCTCTTAATACGGAGGGAGATTGTAAGGTTTCTTGGAGGAGACTTCTGTTGTTGCCTCCGGGTTTGGTGCTAGCAAGCTTTGAGAGGGCGTCTGCCCGGGCATTTCGTTCCCGAGGTATGTGCTGGATCTGTACTTCTGAAAAGTGGCGTAATTGTGCCTGTGTTTGGTCCAGGTATTTTTTCATAGTTGGGTCTTTGGCCTGGTAGCTTCCATTTACTTGTGATGTGATGACCTGGGAGTCGCTGAAGATCGTGATTCTCTGGGCTCCGACCTCTTCGGCTAGCTTTAGACCTGCTAGTAGGGCCTCGTACTCGGCTTGGTTGTTCGAAGCCTGGAACTCGAATTTTAGGGATAGTTCTATCCGTGTTCCTTGGTCGCTTTCAAGTATAACCCCGGCTCCGCTTCCTGTTTTATTTGAGGACCCGTCGACATACAGGTTCCATGAGAGTGGAGTTCCAGGGGTCTCAGTGTATTCTGCGATGAAGTCGGCTAGATACTGGGATTTTATGGCAGTCCGAGCTTCATAGTGGAGGTCGAACTCGGACAATTCCACCGCCCATTGTAGGATTCGTCCTGCCATGTCTGTTTTTTGTAGGATGTGTCTCATAGGTTGGTTTGTCCGGACCTTGATGGTGTGGGCTTGAAAGTAGGGACGGAGCCTTCGGGCTGTGAATACTAGGGCGTAGGCGAATTTTTCTATTTTCTGATAGTTTAACTCGGCCCCTTGTAGTACCTTGCTTATAAAGTATATGGGGTGTTGTCCTTGGTCAATTTCTCGTATTAATGCTGAAGCAACTGCCCGATGTCCGACCGAGAGGTATAGTACGAGCTCTTCCCTTTTTAAAGGTCGGGTTAGGATTGGTGGCTGCCCGAGGAATTCCTTGAATTCTTGGAAGGCTTTTTCGCACTCCGGGGTCCACGCGAAGGGTTTCCCTTTCTTTAGGAGTGAGTAGAGAGGTAGTGATTTTATCGCTGATCCTGCCAAGAATCTTGATAGGGCGGCTAGCCTTCCATTCAGTTGTTGTACTTCTTTGACACACGTCGGGCTCTTCATATTGAGTATTGCTTGGCATTTATCCGGGTTTGCTTCGATGCCTCTTTGAGTCAGCATGAAGCCTAAGAACTTTCCGGCTTGTGCGGCGAAGGTGCACTTTGTCGGGTTGAGTCTCATGTTGTGCTTCCTGAGGGTGTCGAAGACACTGGTGAGGTCGGGCACCAAGTTTCTGTCTTCTTGTGTCTTTACCAGCATGTCGTCGACATACACCTCTAGCTGTAGTCCGATGTGCTCTGAGAACACTTTATTCATTAGCCTCTGGTAGGTTGCTCCTGCGTTCTTCAGCCCGAAGGGCATTACTACGTAGCAGTAGTTTGCCCTTGGGGTTATGAACGAGGTCTTTTTTTGGTCGGGCCCGTACATCGGGATTTGATTGTATCCCGAGTATGCATCCATGAAGGAGAGATATCTGTAGCCTGAGGCTGCGTCTACTAAGGCGTCGATATTTGGTAGTGGATATGGATCTTTGGGGCAGGCTTTGTTGAGATCTATGTAGTCGACGCACATCCTCCATTTTCCATTGGGCTTTTTTACCAGGACCACGTTCGCGAGCCATAGGGGGTATTTTACTTCCTTAATGAACCCTGCATCTAGTAGTGCTTGTACTTGTTCTTCTATTGCTTGCATGCGTTCGGGCCCGACCTTCCTGCGTCTTTGTTGGACAGGTCGGGATCCCGGGTACACTGATAGCTTATGGCACATTAGGTCGGGGCTTATGCCTGGCATGTCGGAGGCTTTCCAGGCGAAGAGGTCGGAATTCTCCCTTAAGAGGGTTATGAGTTCCTCCTTTAGGCCTGCTTCGAGGTTTGCTCCTACGTTTGTTATTTTTTCAGGCGTGTTCCCGATCTGGACTTTTTCGGTTTCGCCCTCAGGTTGTGGCCGAAGGTCTTCTCGGGCTTGAACTCGTCCGAGTTCTATTGTATTGACCTCTTTCCCTTTTAGGCTCAGGCTTTCGTTATAGCATCGCCGTGCCAGTTTTTGGTCGCCTTTTAGGGTAGCGATTCCCTTTGTGGTAGGGAACTTCATACAGAGGTGTGGGGTTGAGACTATAGCTGCTAGTCTATTTAGGGTTGGTCGCCCAATGAGGGCATTGTATGCTGAAGCGACGTCGACTACGATGTAGTCGATGCTTAATGTTTTAGATTGTTCGCCTCTTCCAAAGGTGGTATGTAGCGAGATGTATCCTAAGGGATGGATCGGGGTGTCCCCTAGTCCAAATAGGTCGGTGGGATAGGCCTTTAGCTCTTTTTCTTCAAGCCCGAGTTTGTCGAAGGCCGTTTTGAACAGGATATCTGCTGAGCTTCCCTGGTCAACCAGGGTTCGATGTAGGTTGGCGTTTGCTAGGATGATGGTGATTACCATTGGATCGTCGTGCCCGGGTATTACCCCTTGAGCATCTTCTCGGGTAAACGAGATAGTAGGTAACTCGGGCAGGGGGCTGTCTTCTCGGACATGATAGACGTCTTTGAGGTGTCTTTTTCGCGAGGATCTGGATGTTCCTCCGCCTGCAAAACCCCCATTTATCATGTGAACGTGCCTTTCAGGGGTTCGCGGGGTTTGCTCAGCCCGATCTTCGTTATCTCCCCTCCTTCTCTTTTTGGTCTCTTCTCCCTTTTCTGCTATGTATCTGTCGATTTTTCCTTCTCTGGCCAGCCTTTCTATAACGTTCTTTAGGTCGTGGCAGTCGTTAGTAGAATGACCGTAGAGTTTGTGGTATTCACAGTACTCAGACCGATCTCTCCCCGCTCTCTTATGTTTTAGAGGTCGGGGTGGTGGGATCTTTTCGGTGTGGCACACCTTTCTGTAGATGTCTACCAGGGAAACTCGGAGGGGAGTGTAGCTATGGTACTTCCGTGGCTTGTCCGAGTTGGATTCTTCTTTCTTCTTCTGTTCCCGATCTCGATCTCGGAGCGGGTAGGTTGATTCCTTCCTAGAAGAGTCTCTTAGCTGGGAGGTTTCCTCCATGTTAATATATTTTTCTGCTCGCTCCTGCACCTCGTATAGGGAGGTCGGGTATCGTTTGGATAGGGATTGGCTAAATTGTCCTTCTTTTAGGCCGTTTGCCAGTCCCATGATGGCCGCTTCTGTGGGCAAGTGTTGTATGTCCAGGCAGGCTTTGTTGAATCGCTCCATGTATTCTCGGAGGGTTTCTTGGTTTCCTTGTTTGATCCCGAGTAGACTGGGGGCATGTTTTGCCTTGTCCTTTTGAATGGAGAACCTTGTTAGGAATTTTTTGGTTAGGTCTTCGAAGCTGGTGATTGATCTTGGTGGCAGGTTGTTGAACCACTTCATGGCTGACTTGGTGAGAGTGGTGGGGAAGGCTTTGCACCGAATCGCGTCGGAGGCGTCGACCAGGTACATTCTGCTTCTGAAGTTGCTGAGGTGGTGACTTGGATCGGTGGTGCCGTCGTAGAGATCCATATCTGGTGGTTTGAAGTTTCGCGGTACCTTTTCCTTCATGATCTCTTGTGTGAAGGGATCATGATTGTTTTCGGGGGTGGTGCCGCGTTCCGTTTGGTCTTTCAGGTTGGCCTCTATTTTCCGCAGTTTTTCTTCTAATTCTCTGCGCTTGCGAGCTTCTCTTCTCAGATCTTGTTCAGTTTCCTTCTGCTTTTTTATGTCCTCTTCGAGTTGTTTCAGCCGGTTTTGCTGTGCCCGAACTGCTTCTCTTCTCAGATCTTGTTCAGTTTCCTTCTCGGGATTTGGTGGATCTTTGTTTGGGAGTGGTGTCTTTGGGCGATTCTGTTTGTTTCCTCCTGGAGTGTGCGGTGATAGAGGGCTGTCCGGTCGTTCTCCGGTGTCAACTTCCTCCTCTTGTTCTGAGGTAGCGTGGTTATTGTTGGGAGGATCGTCCGCCATGGTAGAGGGATGACTTCCAGGTCCCCGGCAACGGCGCCAATGTTCCGAGGGTTACCTGAAACGCGTAGCTCGGTCGTCTGGCAAGACCCGAGGTGAGGGTTCTGTGACCCGAGCTTGATGAGCCGAGCGGCTGGTGGTTGTACCTGCAATGACACTCCGATGCTTAAGTTAGCATGGGTCCAAGCAGATATTTAGTAGAATTAGAGTATGAGTTATACCTGGGTGCTCCAGTGTATTTATAGTAGTTGGTCGTGATCTTCCCTGGATAAGATATTCTTATCTTATCTTATCTTTTGGGAGTTTTATCTCTATCTTTGCGGAACCGCCTTTCCCAGGCCTTTTCGGCCTTTAGGTTTTGGGCTTCGTTCCTTTTGATGGGCCTTCTTAGCCTATTTGTCCGAGGTCCGACCTCAGGCTTGGGCCTTGGGACGAGGTCGGGCCTTCTATGATCTTGACCGGTTTTGGGGAGCTCGGTCAGGGTATGAACAACACTCATCACCTTCCTCAATCCACGAACGTGTGCCTGACAACCACTTCCGTTCTACACCAGATTGAATGAGTAACTCTTAGATTTCTTAATCAGAATCTTCGTGGTATAAGCTAGAATTGATGGCGGCATTCATGAGAATCCACAAAGTCTTAACTTTGTCTGTGGTATTTCGAGTAGGATTCAAGGATTGAATGGCTGTGACGAGCTTCAAACTCGCGATTGTTGGGCGTAGTGACAAACGCAAAAGGATCAATGGATCTTATTCCGATATGATCGAGAACCAACAGATGATTAGTCGTGCTGTGACAGAGCATTTGGACCATTTTCATTGAGAGGATGGGAAGTAGCCATTGACAACGGTAACACCCTACACACAGCTTGCCATGGAAGGAACTTTGCACTTTTGAAAGTGAGGAAGCATTATGTTACAGAAATTCAGAAGACAAAGCATCTCCAAAGCTCCAACATATTCTCCATTATTTCATAATAAGTATTTATTTCATGCTCTTTTATCTTTTACAATCGAGGCTAAAGAATCCTATTGTTATCCTGACTAAGATTAATAAGATAACCATAGCTTGCTTCAAACCAACAATCTCCGTGGGATTCGACCCTTACTCACGTAAGGTATTACTTGGACGACCCAGTGCACTTGCTGGTTAGTGGTACGAGTTGTGAAAAGTGTGATTTACAATTTCGTGCACCAGGGAATTAGCATGAAAATTAAAGAAGCATAATGTAAAAGAATGGGTAAGATCAGAGTAGGGGATTCATATATCAAAGTATTGGTAGGATTACATGTCACTATATCCATCCAACCCCCAATCTAATCCAATGTGAGAAAGCAATTCTAGCTTGAATTCTTCATCCCTCTCTCAAGGATCTGAAGAATTCCAATTATGGATAGCTTCTCTCTCAAGACAACTAGCCAATTGAATTAAGACCAAAAGCTTTTTAACAAAAACCAAGAGAAAAGAAAGAAGAAGAATAAGAAAACTACTATTGATTCATTGAATTACAATAGAGCTTCCTAACCCAATGAAAGGAGTTTAGTTGTTCATAGCTCAATTCAAATTACAGAGAAAATGAAAATGCAGAAAAGTAAGAAAGTACCAAAGGAAAATAAAAGAAAAGTCCCTAATTAAAATCTGGCCCCCCTGAACTCCTAGATCCCCCCTTCAGGGCCTCCTAGAGAGCTCCTTAATCTTCAACAATTCTTCTATCTATAAACATATTCTCATCGTCAAGTGGATCAAGTATTTGAATATGGGCCTTGGCTGAAGCAGTTAGGAGTGATTCTCAATGATGCAGAGAAGAGAGATTGCTCAATTGCAGAGTTCTAGTATCCACATTGGAGTCAATGTTTTTGGGCAAACGTTGAGCCAAACGTCACTTTGAAAAATGGGTTCTAGTTGTTGTCATCAATGTTTGACTCAACGTTGGAGTGCCAACGTTCTTGCAATCACGCGTATGTGTGGCCCACGTATAAGCGTGAATGGTCAAATTTGCCATTCCACGCGTGCGCGTGGCCTATACGTGTGCGCGGTTGGGCTGAAAAAGTATGTCCACGTGTACGGGTCAGCGACGTGTATAGGGCACGCGCACATGTGGAATGGCAAATTTGACCATTCATGCGTATACGTGGGCCACGCATACGTGTGCGCGGTTTGGCTGAAAAAGTATGTCCACTGACCCGTACGTGTCGATGCAAATTTCCCAACTCCAATTTTTGAAAGCTTATCGCAGACGTTGGCCTTAGCATTGGACTACAAACGCTCTCTCCAATGTTGGCACATCCACACGTGTGCGTCACTTACGCGTGCACGTGGATGCTGAATTCTTAAATTCCAAAACTAAATGTTGCACATCAAGCCTTGGGACGTTACTTTGTCCTCTTGTCAATGTTGCCAATTTCTTGCCCACTATAGACTATTATATATGGTTGGAAAGCTCTGAATGTTAGCTTTTTAACCCAACTAAAATCACCTCAATTGGACATTTGAAAATCACGTTATGCTCCTTTGAAGGGGACAGGGTCGCTGGCGTCGGTGTGCAATGTTGGAGGCAACATTGGCACACCAACGTGGTCGAAAACACCAAATTATGGAGCTCAAACGCATTGTCCACTCCATACTATTATATATTGTTGAAAAGCCCTGAATGTCTACTTTTTATTGCCATTGAGAGCGCGTATTTTGAAGCTCTACAACTCGAGTTATACGCCATGGAAGATGTCGAGGTCAGCTGGCCTTTCTACATGTTGATACTATGTTCATCTTTGCACTTTCGGGGCAAGTTTTCTCCCTCAGATTAAGTATCCACCATGCAGTGCCATTTATGCTTGGAAAGCTCTAGATTCATACTTTCCAATTCTTTTGAAATCACCTCATTTGGAGCTTTGTAGCTCAAGTTATTCTTGTTTGAAGTATGCCCCTTCAGGGTGTGAGGAGCAACATTTCCAGCAACGTTGGAGCCCCAACTTTGGCTCCAACGTTGCTTCTCTTTGCTTCCTTTCATGGCTTTCTTGTTGCTCCTTTGCCATCCCTTTTCTTAGCTTCTTCTTACCTATCATCAACCAAACAAAATGCATCAAAGTATTGCCTTAATCACAAGATAATGCATTTTTCATAGCATCAAACAAGTCTTTGCATAAATCTCATGAAAATGCACAAAATTAACAATGTTTGAATGAATCAAGGTAATCATGAATTTCTCATCCAAATACTTACTTATTGCCTAAAAAATGCATGAAACTACCTATTATCCAAATACTAAACTCTCACTAATTCTAAACTACCTAATTACTAAGTTACTCAACCCCCTTCAATCCTTGGGTTAAATAACATAAAAAATGAGTTGAATTGGGCCCAAAATGCTTCAGAAATCGCTGGCCACGAGTTGTCTTTAGTGAGTCACGTGCAGCTTCCCACTAAATGCAACTAAATGAATGCAACTAAATACAAAATGATTCTACCTACTCGGTTAAAAAAAAATCAATCCTCCAAGAGCATGTATAAACAGGTAGGGATAAGGTCATATGACGATTCATGAATCCTACAAATTCAAGTATAAAAATGAAGTTCAAATATACTTGCAAGAAGAACGCTCATAAAAGCCAGGAATCAGGGAATCGAGCATCGAACCCTCACCGGAAGTGTTTGCACTCTAGTCACTCAAGTGTATAGGGTCGATTCTCTCAATTCTCCCCTAATCATGCTTTCCAAGATTTATTTTTCATCTAACAATCAATAATTATTCAATGAATGCATACATTCATCTTGAGATCTTTTCATAAGTTGTAATGGGGCTAGGGTCAAGGTAGGATTTTATATGGTTAAGTGGACTATAATTTGAATATTTGATCAACTTAAACTTCCCACTTAACCTATGGCAACCTATACAATTTAAGTGCTAACCTAACTACCCATTCTTCACTTTTTCACATACTCATGCATTTTCTTTTGATTATGACACATATGCATTGATCTTTATTAATCTTTACTTTGGGGAATTTTGTTCCCTTTTATTGCTTTTTTTATTTTTTTCTTTTCTTTTTCTATATTCTTTTCTTTTTATTCATATATATTTTTCTTTTTCTTTATCATTTTTTTTTATTTTTCACCATAAGGTATATACGAAGGAATCAATGCATATGGTTTTACATATAATTAATACATGAGAATGTACCCAATTCCATAAATTCCCGATGAAAACACAAAACACCATTTTATCCCAACCAATGTCCCAAGTTTCCCCACACTTGAATGATACTCACACTCACTAGCCTAAGCTAATCAAAGATCCAAATAAAGGACATTTATTATTTTTCGCTTTAAGGCTTGTAATGTGCTAAATTAAAGAATAAAGTGGGTTAATCGTAGGCTCAAAGTTGGCTAACAACGGTAGGTAAAAGGTAGGCTATTTGGGTAAGTGAGCTAAATGAAATGATGGCCTCAATCATAATAATGCATGTATACATGGAATATTGGACATAAAGAATCAAACAAATCAAAGATCACAATCATAGAAAGAGAACAATTGCACACAAGAAGGGAAAATAAGTGGTTATAAGATGTAACCACGTAATTAGGCTCAAAACTCACAAGCTTGTGTTCTTAGCTCAAAAACCATGTTCCAAAATAAATTCTTTCAAGCAAGTTCAACAAAATATTTTTTCTTTCAAATTGGTAGGTTGCCGTAAAAACAATTCCTTGGAAAATAAATCATCACCCTAACCAAGTAGTCCTAATAAGAAAGAAGTGGTAAAAATATGTACAAATTCTAACTAACATGCAACCTATCATGCAATGCAACCACTAACTAACAAGGAAAACTAAGAGTTGGTGTCGAAAAGAAAATGGTTACCCATGGAGATCGGCCATCGACTGAACCTCCCCACACTTGAAGATTGCATCGTCCTCGGTGCATGCAAAGAAGGGCAAGATGGCCGGGTTGAAACAATTGATGAGCTCCATCAAAAGATTGTGCGGATGGCTTGTTTGTTGCCCCATTTAGAAGCTTATCCTTTTCCTCTTTTGGTAGCCAACCTAAAAGGAAAGAACAAGAAAGAAAATTAAGCCTACAACAAAGATATCAAAGCAATAGAATATAGGCTGGGCTAATGCCAAATAAGAGTATGGTTCTCATTTACATGGTAGCTAAGCATGTGAGTGAGAGAACAATATAAGCTAAGGCATATTAATGCTTGATGCAAGAGTAGAGTCAAAGCATGAAGAGCATATTGAGCATCAAGTTCGAATAAGAAAAAGTGGATCATGAAAAACAATATGAGTTCATATCAATGCACAAGGGATACAAGAGTCATAAAATATTAAGCATTGATTTAAAAGTTTCATCACCCATCAATATCAAATAAGTCAAGAAGCACCAAAATAATGCAAGAAATTCTCAACAATTGAGTAAGAGAATTCAACATCGTTATTAAAATAAGAAACTTAGAAAAGAAAAGAAGAACAACCTATAAGAACAAAATTAATATTCAAAGAATAAAAGTATGCAAATGCAATAAATAAAAGAAAATGAAAGATGAGAAAAAAACTCTTTTTTTTTGAGAGGGAAAAGAATAAAGTAAGAAAGGAAGAGGAGAGAAGAGGAAGGGTAGAAAGAAAGAAGAAGGAAAGAAGAAAAAGAGAAGAAGAAAGAAGAAGAAAAGAGAAAACAGGGCGCTTGCAGCAGGGACAAGCGACACGTAACATTGCCCACGCGTACGCATGGGTCCAAATTGTCCTATAGGCATACCTCCACCCCAATTCTCGCACAACTCTCGGGTTTTTGTACCAAGAGTTGCAGAAGTGCAATCGACGCATATGCGTCGTCCACACATACGCGTGGATTGACCCTCTTTTTTTTTTGTTTTTTTTTAGAAGCCTAAAATGGAGTTTAACACTATCCTAACCTATAAACATTCTAAATCACCCAAAATCCAAATTTAATAAAAATCTTTAAGTTTTTGAAAATTTTCAAAGACAAAACAAAGAAAACTTGAATTTCAAGCAAAATGCAATTCAAAACCAACAAACGTACAACCTAAAGCATAAATCTACTCAAACAATCTAACAACCAAAACACTAAAATAAGAACATGCAAAGAAGAAAACTACCTAACAATGGCAACTCAATTCATTCATTAATTATATCTACAAGAGAATGGAAAAGGTTTACCATGGTGGGGTGTCTCCTACCTAGCACTTTTATTTAAAGTCCTTAAGTTGGACATTTGGTGAGCTCCTTGTCATGGTGGCTTGTGCTTGTACTCATCCTTGAACTTCCACCGATGCTTGGACTTCAAGTAAACTCCAAATTTCAAAATCAATGGTGCCAAGCTTTGATGAAGTTCCACACAAGCTAAGGGCTCCCAAAATTGATCCTTATATATGCCTGGATCCCAAATCTTGTTTCTACACCAATCTTCAAGTTGATCAAGACAATTTCATTTGGGTGGCAAGTGATTAGAATTCTCATGTGAGCACGAAATCATCTTCCTAGACCCATTCAATGTAGCATGATTCCAACCATAGAACCTACGACTTGAGGGTTCAACCTTAATGAGCCTAACCTCATTTTGCCAACCACTACACAACTCTCCCTTACTCTTCAATCCACACAAAAGCTCTAAGTTGACCATCCGTTTCAATTAAACCATATTCAACTGGGAAAGTAAAAATTAGAGATAAGGATTTTACCCACTTGAATGTTGTGTAGGATGGTGACTTAGGAAGGGGTGGTCCTAATGATCTTGCAAGTGCCGCTCCCTTGTGCTCTTCTTTGACTACCTCCACCTCTTGGCAAGATTCTTCAATGTCAATTCCTTGTTCACCAATTTCTTCTATACATTCCTCAATGCCCAAGTCATGTGTCAGAGATTGTGCACTAATCTCCTCAACATTAATTTCACAATCTCACATAGCACATTAGTTGGTGTAGAATCAACTTCTACAACAGGACTTATTGCTTGCTCAACTTCTTCCAATTTTCCATCTTCCATAATATGTGTAGGAGGTTGCATATTATCCTCCTCAACATCAATTTCAAGCTCAATGGAAGAGTATTCAACAACTTCCATAATATGTGTAGGTCTTCAACCACTTCTTTTTCTTCTTCAACAATCTCCATCCTTTCCACTTGTTGCAAAACACATTCCATTTCCTTGTCCTCATGTTGAGATTCTAGAATCTCCCTCATGCTCCTCTCTTCGGTTGATTTTTCAGATTCATCCATGGAATTGCTTTGCTTGTGGCATGAATCCCATGAGTCTAACTTTTGACGGATGGTTACTTGAAGCCGATCCATTGCTTTCTTGAGATGATCCTTTGATTCTTGTTCCACCTTGCTAACATAAGTAGGATCATATTGATCTTGGATTGATGGACATGAATATTCTTCCATGGAGGGTTGTGATGGAAAGGATAATTCATCATGTGGTTGGAAAGGAGGTTCATCAAAGCATGGAGGTTGGAAGGTGTTCTGGTTGTTGGTAGAAGATGAAAGTATATGGAACATAAGTTCTTGGAGGGTAGAGGTGAAACCGGTGAGTGCGGTTTGGAGCTCTTCTTGCTCTTGAGAAATGATACCAAGTTTGTCATCATAGGGGCTTGGTTGGAAGAGTAAAGATATTGGAGTGGTGGTGATTCAATGGTTTCTTGTTCATAATTATCACAAGGATATGCATAGGGGAAATATGGATTAGGATTGTGTAGAGGTAATTGGTGGGCATAGGATGTGGATTGGGAATATGGTGGTTGGAATGATGGTGTTTGAGGACTATGTTGAGAGTATGGTGCATGGAATGATGGTGGTTGAGTGGCATAATCATGATAAGAACCATCATATCCATTGGAATGATATGCATTATAGGAGGGATTACCATCATAGTAGCTTGAATGAGGAGGTTGCCATGCTGATTGCCCATATGGATGTGGCTCCCTTCTCAATAATTCATCTCTCCCATAATGTGAGCCATTATTAAAGTTTTCATCATCTACAACATAGTCATAACCATATCCAAAACCACAAGGATGAGAATTCATATGGAAAAGAGGAATTCAAAACAAAGTATATCAAAAAGAAATAAAAAAGAAATAAACTCCTAAGTACTAGCAAAACCAAGAGATAGCCAAAAAGTAAGATATTCACAATATGAACATATTCACAATAGCCAATAACATAACACCATTGCAATTCCACGGCAACGGCGCCATTTTGATAAAGAGAAATTGATGTCGGTAAAGAATTTCACTAATGAAATCTTATTGTAAGCATAGTTCTAAACCAACAAACAACCTTCCTTCAATAAAAAATTTGGTTGTCACAAGTACAAATCGTAATAAAAAAAAACCGAAGTATTCAAACCCCGGGTCGTTCTCCCTAGGAATCGCAATAAAGTGTTCTTGTTATTGGCTATGAAGTATCTTTGGGGTTTTTGAGATAAGAAACAAGAATTGTAAATGACAAAAGAAATAGACTAACAACTAACAAAGCTCTTGGTAAGGAATGAGAAGTGAAAGTCCTATCCTCATTATCATCATCAATTGAGATGAGAATTGTATATTGCTCCCACTTAGTTAACCTCTAACTATGAAGGAAAATCAAGTGGAGGAATTAACTTGATATCACAAGTCCTAGCCAAATCTAGATGATCTTTAGTGACATTCAAGTCAATTAGCAACTTCCAATTATCAATCAACAAAGGAATTAGATAACTCAAGAGTCACCAATTACTCAACCAAAGCCAAGAGGAACAAAATCTACCTCATAACTAGAAGAAACATTTTAACAAACACATAGAAGGAAATAAAGGCAAACATTATTAATTGTAAGAATTAAAGGAATCTACAACTACAAAATCAAGAGATTAACAATAGAAAGGCAAAACAATTATGAAACAACAAAGAACTTACCAATTGCATTGAAGAAGAAATGTAGATCTAGAAAAGAATTCATAAACTACAACTAACAATACAAAGAAACTACAAGGGAAGTAGAATGCTACAACTACAAGGGAACAATTAAAGATAAAAGAGGAAATTAGAAGAGAAGAAGAAGTAGATCTAGATCTAAGAACTAAGAACCCTAATCTAGAGAGAGGAGAGAGCTTCTCTCTCTAGAAACTAACTAAAGCATGATGAAAACTAAACTCTCACTAATTCTAAACTACCTAATTACTAAGTTACCCAACCCCTTCATTCCTTGAGTTAAATAGCATCAGAAATGAGTTGGATTGGGCCCAAAATGCTTCAGAAATCGCTAGCCACGAGTTGTCTTTAGTGAGTCACGTGCAGCTTCCCATGGGTACGCGTACATCACATGTACACGTCCTTAAACGCTAGGCAACTATGGCAAATTTTATATCATTTTGAAGCCCCGGATGTTAGCTTTCCAGCGCAACTAAAACCGTCTCATTTCAATCTTAGTAGCTCAAGTTATGATCGATTAAGTGTGAAGAGGTCAGGATTCATAGCTTTGCGATTCCTTCATTTCTTCATGAGTTCTCCATTTCTACATACTTTTTCTTCATTCCCTCAATCCAATCTTTGCTTCCTAAACTTGAAATCACTTAACAAATATATTAAGGCATCTAATAGAATTAAGGTGAATTAAATTTAGCTATTTTAAGACCTAAAAAGCATGTTTTCACTCTTAAGTACAATTAAAGGATAATTTACAAAACCATGCTATTTTAGTGAATAAATAGGTGAAAAGTTGACAAAACCCTCTAAATTCAACACAAGATAAACCCTAAAAATGGGGTTTATGACCATTCCTAGCCTTTTCAAACTGAATTCACTAACAAACACATCAAGACATCTAGTGGGATCAAAGGTGAATCAAAATTAACAATTTAAGGGCCTAAAAAGCATGTTTTTACACTTAAGCACAATTTAGGAGAAAATTATGAAACCATGCTATTTACATGAATAAATATTGGAAAAGGGAATAAGATCCACCTAAATTAAGCACAAAATGTACCACGAAATAGTGGTGCATCAGGCTGATGAGTCTCATCTGTTGGTTATAGAGCCAACCCAACAAGTCCTGGTAGCTAACCATTGGACGGTCCCTCTGTTGTGCATTCCCGACTCGAGTAATTCTCAATCATAACATATTCATAACCACAATCATAATCATAATTATACAACACCCACTCTTGGTGTTTATCACGGGGGTGAGCTCATCCGGACCTTTCACAGTGTCCGGCCACACTTACGACATAGGGTCAACAGAGTATCGAGTCTCAACCTGGAGCAAGTGGTGGCTAGTCACTGCTTTCATTCAGGGAAACTCATATCTCAGATAATCATTTTACATCCATCTATACACATTCTATAATCATTCCTTTTTGACCATATCATCACTCATCATAACCCGTAGCAAGTGGAACGAAACCACAACCCTTGCGTCCACCCGGGGAACCTCTATACCAACCTGGAGGAAGTGGGGCGAAACCACAACCCTTGCATCTACCAGGAGGTATGTTCTCATATGCCTAGGAGGAACCAAGGAGGGGATCCTAACCTCCCACCATCTCGTTGGGGACAAGCAAGGTTTAAGTTTGGTGTTGTCATGACAAGTCATCTTATGCTAGTTTTACTAGTAGTTTTCTTTGCTTTTATTAGGTTTTATGCACTTTCTTGCACACTAAGTAAGTGATTAGAGTAGAATTTCATATTTATTTTGGTTCAATCAAACATGGTTGATATTATACAAAATCATGAGATTTATGCACAATTTAGTTTATTATTATGAATGATGCAAACTCTTGTGATTTTGGTGAGACTTTGATTGCTTGTTTAATTGATGACAGGTGCAAGGATGGAGAGAGAAAAACAAGGTGTTGATGACGGCTATGTTCATTTGATAAACGCTATGTTCATACGCGACGGGCACGCGTACAAGACGCCTCTATGTGGGTGAGTAATTTGGAAATCCATGCGTATGCACGAATGACGCGCAAGCGTGGATTGTGGATCAGCGTTCACCAACAGCGAACGCTACGTTCACTTTGAGTGAACGCCTGCGATACTTTCAGAATTTGAATTTGAAGATGAGCATCGACGCGCTCGCGTGCATGACGCGCACGCGTCGATGTGACAAAGTAGTGATAGGTGCAAACGCGTACATGATGCTGGGGCGCAGATGTGAAGTTTTATCATCCACGCGCACTGGTGGACGAAATTGTGATTTCTATCTTTTGAGCTTTAGCATATATTTACTCTTAGGGCACTGTTTATTTTCACAACTCCGTTCAACTAACCAGCAAGTGTACTGGGTCGTCCAAGTAATAAACCTTACGTGAGTAAGGGTCGAATCCATAGAAATTGTTGGTATGAAGCAAGCTATGGTCACCTTGCAAATCTCAGTTAGGCAGATTAAATTTGTTTATGATTTTTTAGAATAATTAATAATAAAAAGGAATGATAAAAGGGATAGAACACTTATGCAGATTCATTGGTGGGAATTTCAGATAAGCGGATGGAGATGCTGTAGAGCCCAGGGACGCCTGCTTTCCTACTGCTTCTACTCAATCCTTCTTACTTCCTTTCCATGGCAAGCTTTGTTTAGGGGTTCACCATCAACTGTGGCTACTTTCAATCCTCTCGGGGAAATATCCTATGCGGCTGTCACTCGCACAGCTAACCAGTCTAGAGGTATCACCCATGGCTGATGGCTACATCCCATCCTCGCAGTGAAAACTAATGCTCACGCACTCTGTCACAGTACGGCTAATCACCGGTTGGTTCCCTCCCCTACTGGAATAGAATCCCTCTTTTGCGTCTGTCACTAACGCCCAGCAGGTTACAGGTTTGAAGCACGTCACAGTCATTCATTACCGGAATCCTACTCGGAATACCACAGACAAGGTTAGACTTTCCGGATTCCCAGGATCCTACTCGGAATACCACAGACAAGGTTAGACTTTCCGGATCCTCATAAATGCCGCCATCTATCTAGCTTATACCACGAAGATTCTGTTGGGGAATCTAAGAGATACGCATTCAAGCTCTGTTGCATGTAGAACGGAAGTGGTTGTCAATCACGCGCGTTCATAAGTGAGAATGATAATGAGGGTAATCTAACTCATCACATTCATCATGTTCTTGGGTACGAATGAATATCTTGGAATAAGAATAAGAGAGATTTGAATAAAAGAAAATAGAACTTCATTAATACTTGAGGTACAGCAGAGCTCCACACCCTTAATCTATGGTGTGCAGAAACTCCATCGTTGAAAATACATAAGCAAAGAGTTCTGGCATGGCCGAATGGCCAGCCCTCTCTAACGTGATCACAGGATTCAAAATTACAATCCAGGATGTCTAATACAATAGATAAATGTCCTATATATACTAGACTAGCTACTAGGGTTTACATGAGTAAGTAATTGATGCATAAATCCACTTCCGGGGCCCACTTGGTGTATGCTTGGGCTGAGCTTGATCATTCCACGAGCTAAGGCATTTCTTGGCATCAAACTCCAGGTTATGACGTGTTTTGGGCGTTCAACTCCGGATAATGACGTTTTTCTGGCGTTTAACTCCAGACAGCTGCATGAACTTGGCGTTTAACGCCAAGTTACGTCGTCATTCTTCGAATAAAGTATGAACTATTATATATTGCTGGAAAGCCCTGGATGTCTACTTTCCAACGCCGTTGAGATCGCGCCAATTGAAGTTCTGTAGCTCCAGAAAATCCATTTCGAGTGCAGGGAGGTCAGATTCCAACAGCATCAGCAGTCCTTTTGTCAGCCTTCTTCAGAGTTTTGCTCAAATCCCTCAATTTCAGTCAGAATTTACCTGAAATCACAGAAAAACACACAAACTCATAGTAAAGTCCAGAAATGTGAATTTAACATAAAAACTAATGAAAACATCCCTAAAAGTAGCTTAAACTCACTAAAAACTATATAAAAACAATGCCAAAAAGCGTATAAATTATCCGCTCATCACAACACCAAACTTAAATTGGTGCTTGTCCCCAAGCAACTGAAAATCAAATAGGATAAAAAGAAGAGAATATACTATAAAGTCCAAAATATCAATGAATATTAATTTAATTAGATGAGCGGGACTTGTAGCTTTTTGCTTCTGAACAGTTTTGGCATCTCACTTTTTCCTTTGAAGTTTAGAGTGATTGGCTTCTCTAGGAACTTAGAATTTCAGATAGTGTTATTGACTTTCCTAGTTAGGCATGTTGATTCTTGAACACAGCTATTTTATGAGTCTTGGCTGTGGCCCTAAGCACTTTGTCTTCCAGTATTACCACCGGATACACAAATGCCACAGACACAAAACTGGGTGAACCTTTTCAGATTGTGACTTAGCTTTGCTAAAGTCCCCAGTTAGTGGTGTCCAGAGCTCTTAAGCACACTCTTTAGCTTTGGATCACGACTTTAACCATTCAGTCTCAAGCTTTTCACTTGGACCTTCATGACACAAGCACATGAATAGGGACAGCTTGATTTAGCCGCTTAGGCCTGGATTTAATTTCCTTGGGCCCTCCTATCCATTAATGCTCAAAGCCTTGGATCCTTGCTTTAAAATTTTTCGCCATTTTTTTTTGAACTGCTTTTTCTTGCTTCAAGAATCAATTTCATGATGTTTTTCAGATCATCAATAACATTTCTCTTTGTTCATCATTCTTTCAAGCACCAACAATTTTAACACTCATAAACAACAAGATCAAAAGACATATGCACTGTTCATTCATTCATTCAGAAAACAAAAATTATTGCCACCACATCAATATAATTAAATTAAATTCGCTAATAATTTCGAAAATTATGTACTTCTTGTTCTTTTGAATTAAAACATTTTTCTTTTAAGAGAGGTGAAGGACTAATGGATTTTATTCATAGCTTTAAGGCATGGTTACACACTAATGATCATGAAGTAGAAACACAAAAACATAGATAAACATAATACTTAAAAACCGAAAACAGAAAGAAATAAAGAACAAGGAATGAATCCACCTCTAGTGGCGTCTTCTTCTTGAAGGACCAATGATGTTCTTCAACTCTTCTATGTCCCTTCCTTGCCTTTGCTGCTCCTCTCTCATTGCTCTTTGATCTTCTCTTATTTCTTGGAGAGTGAGGGCGTGTTCATGGTGTTCCACCCTTAGTTGTTCAACATTATGGCTCAAGTCTTCCAAAGAGGTACTAAGTTGCTCCCAATAGTTGTCGGGAGGAAAGTGAATTCCTTGAGGCATTTGTTGATGATGAACTTCCTCATGTTCTTCTTGAGGGCCGTGAGGAACTTCTCTTGTTTGCTCCATCCTTTTCTTGGTGATGGGCTTGTCTTCTTCAATGGAGACATCTCCATCTATGATAACTCCGGCTGAATAACATAGATGGCATATGAGGTGGGGGAAGGCTAGCCGTGCCATGTATGAAGGCTTGTCAGCTATTTTGTAGAGTTCATTAGAGATGACTTCATGAACCTCTACTTCCTCTCCAATCATGATGCTATGAATCATGATGGCCCGATCCACAGTAACTTCAGATCGGTTGCTTGTAGGGATGATGGATCTTTGGATGAACTCCAACCATCCTCTAGCTACAGGTTTGAGGTCCAATCTTCTTAGTTGGACTGGTTTGCCTTTGGAGTCTACTCTCCATTGGGCGCCTTCCACACAAATGTCCGCAAGGACTTGGTCCAACCTTTGATTAAAGTTGACCCTTCTTGTGTAGGGGCGTTCATCACCTTGCATCATGGGTAAATGAAACGCCAACCTCACATTTTCCGGACTGAAATCTAAGTATTTTCCCCGAACCATTGTGAGATAGTTCTTTGGATTTGGGTTCATACTTTGATCATGGTTCCTAGTGATCCATGCATTAGCATAGAACTCTTGAACCATCAATATTCCGACTTGTTGCATGGGGTTGGTTATGACTTCCCACCCTCTTCTTTGGATCTCATGTCGGATTTCCGGATACTCATTCTTTTTGAGCTTGAAAGGGACCTCGGGGATCACCTTCTTCTTTGCCACAACATCATAGAAGTGGTCTTGGTGGCTTTTGGAGATGAATCTCTCCTTCTCCCATGACTCGGAAGTGGAAGCTTTTGCCTTCCCTTTTCCTTTTCTTGAAGAAACTCCGGTCTTGGGTGCCATTGATGGTGAATGATTAAAAGAAAAGGTAGGTGGGGATCCTGTGGGGTCCACAGATCCTGAGGTGAAAAGAAATACCATTCCTTCACCCTATAGGCATGTAAATTGCCTTCATGCACCATTCTGGCGTTCAAACGCCCATTGGTGCATGTTCTGGGCGTTAAACGCCCATGTAATGCTTGTTTCTGGCGTTGAACGCCAGTTTCAAGCTTGTTTCTGGCGTTCAGCGCCAGATTGCCCTCTGTGTGCACATCCTGGCGTTAAACGCCAGGTTGTTGCTTGTTTTGGGCGTTCAGCGCCAGAAAGATGCTCTGTTCTGGCGTTGAACGCCAGCCAGATGCATCTTACTGGCGTTGAATGCCAGTCTGCGCTGCCCCAGGGTGAAAAATTTTTTTCTTCTGTTTTTGACTCTGTTTTTAATTTCTTTGAATTTTTCGTGACTCCTCATGATCATGTACCTAATTCAACACAAAAATAACACTAAAACAAAATAAAATAAAATTAGATAAATAAGATTGGGTTGCCTCCCAACAAGCGCTTCTTTAATGTCAATAGCTTGACAGTGGCTCTCATGGAGCCACAAGATGATCAGGTCAATTTAGTGTGTTGTCTCCACACCAAACTTAGAGTTTGGATATAGAATTTGAACACCAAACTTAGAGTTTGGTTGTGGCCTCACAACACCAAACTTAGAGTTTGACTGTGTGGGCTCTTCTTGACCTTGAACTGAGAGAAGCTCTTCATGCTTACTCTCTTTTGCCACAGAGGGATGGCCATGTGCTTGAAACACAAGGTATTCTCCATTCAATTGAAGGACTAACTCTCCTCTGTTGACATCTATCACAGCTTCTGCTGTGGCTAGGAAAGGTCTTCCTAGGATGATGCATTCATCATCTTCCTTCCTAGTATCTAGGATTATGAAATCAGCAGGAATGTAAAGGCCTTCAACCTTCACTAGCACGACCTCTACTGTTCCATAGGCTTGTCTCACTGACTTGTCTGCCAATTGTAATGAGAACAAGGCAGGTTGTACCTCAATGATTCCCAGCTTCTCCATTACAGAGAGTGGCATCAGATTTATCCCTGACCCAAGGTCACATAGAGCTTTTTCAAAGCTCATGGTGCCAATGGTGCAAGGTATTAAGAACTTGCCAGGATCTTGTTTCTTTTGAGGTAGAGTTTCCTGATTCCAAGTATCTAAGTCACTAATGAGCAAGGGAGGTTTGCTTTCCCAAGTCTCATTACCAAATAGCTTGGCATTCAGCTTCATGATAGCTCCTAGATATTGAGCAACTTGCTCACCAGTCACATCTTCATCCTCTTCAGAGGAAGAATAGTCTTCAGAGCTCATGAATGGCAGAAGGAGATTTAATGGAATCTCTATGGTCTCTGTATGAGCCTCAGATTCCTCAGGGTCCTTAATAGGAAACTCCTTCTTGTTTGAGGAACGTCCCAGGAGGTCTTCCTCACTAGGATTTTCGTCCTCCTCCTCCTTTGTGCATTCGGCCACTTTGATTAAATCAATGGCTTTGCACTCTCCTTTTGGATTCTCTTCTGTATTACTTGGGAGAATACTGGGAGGAGTTTCAATAACTTTCTTACTCAGCTGGCCTACTTGTGCCTCCAAATTTCTAATGGAGGATCTTGTTTCATTCATGAAACTGAAAGTGGCTTTTGACAGATCAGAGACTATATTAGCTAAATTGGAGTTGTTTTGTTCAGAGTTCTCTGTCTGTTGCTGAGAAGATGATGGATATGGCTTACTATTGTTCAGCCTATTGCGTCCACCATTGTTAAAGCCTTGTTGAGGCTTTTGTTGATCCTTCCAGGAGAAATTTGGGTGATTTCTCCATGATGGGTTATAGGTGTTTCCATATGGTTCACCCATGTAATTAACCTCTACCATGGCAGGGTTCTCAGGATCATAAGCTTCTTCAGAAGCTGCCTCTCTAGTACCGTTGGATGCATGTTGCAATCCATTCAGATTTTGAGAGATTATGTTGACCTGTTGGGTCAACATTTTGTTCTGAGCCAATATGGCATTCAGAGCATCAATTTCAAGAACTCCTTTCTTCTGAGGGACCCCATTATTCACGGAATTCCTCTCAGAGGTGTACATGAACTGGTTGTTTGCAACCATGTCAATGAGTTCTTGAGCCTCTTCAGGCGTTTTCTTTAGGTGAATGGATCCACCTGCAGAGTGGTCCAATGACATTTTTGAAAATTTAGAGAGACCATAATAGAATATATCTAACATGGTCCATTCTGAAAACATGTCAGATGGACATCTTTTGGTCAGCTGCTTGTATCTTTCCCAAGCTTCATAGAGGGATTCACCATCTTTTTGTTTGAAGGTTTGAACATCCACTCTCAGCTTGCTCAGCTTTTGAGGAGGAAAGAACTTATCTAAGAAGGCAGTGACCAGCTTATCCCAGGAATCCAGGCTATCCTTAGGTTGTGAATCCAACCATGTTCTAGCTCTGTCTCTTACAGCAAAAGGGAAAAGCATGAGTCTGTAGACTTCAGGATTAACTCCATTCGTCTTTACAGTATCACATACTTGCAAGAATTCAGTTAAGAACTGATAAGGATCTTCAGATGGAAGTCCATAAAACTTGCAGTTTTGTTGCATTAAAGCAACTAGTTGAGGCTTAAGCTCAAAGTTATTGGCTCCAATGGCAGGAATGGAGATGCTTCTTCCATCAAACTTGGATGTTGGCTTTGTGAAGTCACCAAGCATTCTCCTTGCATTATTATTATTATTATTTTCGGCTGCCATATCCTTCTCCTGTTCGAAAATTTCTGAAAGGTTATTTCTGGATTGTTGTAATTTAGCTTCTCTTAATTTTCTCTTCAGAGTCCTTTCAGGTTCTGGATCAGCTTCAACAAGAGTGCCTTTATCCTTGTTCCTGCTCATAAGAAAGAGAAGAAAACAAGAAAAGAAAGAGGAATCCTCTATGTCACAGTATAGAGATTCCTTTATGTTAGTAGAAGAAGAAAGGGGTAGAAGAAAGAAGAAGGATGGATTCGTAGATAAAGAGAGGTGAAGAGAAGTGTTAGTAATTAAATAATTAAATAGAAGAAGAGAGGAGAGGGAGAGGATTTTCGAAAATAATTTTTGAAAACAGGTTAGTGATTTTCGAAAATTAAAGACAAAATATAATTAAAATTAAAATTTAAAACAAAAAGAATTTTTGAAAAAGAGAGGGAGAATTTTCGAAAATTAGAGAGGGAAAAGTAGTTAGGTGGTTTTGAAAAAGATAATGAACAAACAACAAGTTAGTTAGTTGATTGAAAAAGATTTGAAATCAAATTTTGAAAAAGATAAGAAGATAAGAGGTTAGACAAGATATTTTGAAATCAAATTTTGAAAAAGATAAAATTTTTGAAAAAGATAAGATAAAAGATAAAAAGATATATTTGAAAAAGATATTTTGAAAAAGATTTAATTTTAAGAAAATTACTTAACTAACAAGAAACTACAAGATAAGATTCTAGAATTTAAAGATTGAACCTTTCTTAACAAGAAAGTAACAAACTTCAAATTTTTGAACCAATCACATTAATTGTTAGCTTAATTTTCGAAAATTTGATAAAAAGATAAGAAAAAGATTTTGAAAATATTTTGAAAAAGATTTTTGAAATTTTCGAAATTTATAAAAAAATGAAAAAGATATGATTTTTGAAAAAGATTTTGAAAAGATAAGATTTTTAAAATTGAAATTTTGACTTGACTTGTAAGAAACAACTAAATTTTAAAAATTTTTGACCAAGTCAACCCAAAATTTCGAAATTTTGGAGGAAAATAAGGAAAAGATATTTTTTGATTTTTTGAATTTTTAATTATGAAAGAGAAAAACAACAAAAATACTCAATGCATGAAATTTTTAGATCAAAACAATGAATGCATGTAAGAATGCTATGAATGTCAAGATGAACACCAAGAACACTTTGAAGATCATGATGAACATCAAGAACATATTTTTGAAAAATTTTTGATGCAAAGAAAACATGCAAGACACCAAACTTAGAAATCTTTAATGCATGAAAAATATGAATGCAAAAATGCACATGAAAAACAACAAAAGACACAAAACAAGAAATCATCAAGATCAAACAAGAAGACTTGTCAAGAACAACTTGAAGATCATGAAGAACACTATGAATGCATGAGATTTTCGAAAAATGCAAGAAAAATTTTAAAAACATGCAATTGACACCAAACTTAAAAATTTAACACAAGACTCAAACAAGAAACACAAAATATTTTTGATTTTTATGATTTTATGATTTTTTTGTATTTTTATTAAAAATTTTTTTTTCGAAAAACATTTTTGGAAAAACGAAAAATAACAGAAAAATTTTTGAAAAAGATTTTTGAAAAGAAAATTACCTAATCTGAGCAACAAGATGAACCGTCAGTTGTCCATACTCGAACAATCCCCGGCAACGGCGCCAAAAACTTGGTGGACGAAATTGTGGTTTCTATCTTTTGAGCTTTAGCATATATTTACTCTTAGGGCACTGTTTATTTTCACAACTCCGTTCAACTAACCAGCAAGTGTACTGGGTCGTCCAAGTAATAAACCTTACGTGAGTAAGGGTCGAATCCACAGAGATTGTTGGTATGAAGCAAGCTATGGTCACCTTGCAAATCTCAGTTAGGCAGATTAAATTGGTTTATGATTTTTTAGAATAATTAATAATAAAAAGGAATGATAAAAGGGATAGAACACTTATGCAGATTCATTGGTGGGAATTTCAGATAAGCGGATGGAGATGCTGTAGAGCCCAGGGACGCCTGCTTTCCTACTGCTTCTACTCAATCCTTCTTACTTCCTTTCCATGGCAAGCTTTGTTTAGGGGTTCACCATCAACTGTGGCTACTTTCAATCCTCTCGGGGAAATATCCTATGCGGCTGTCACTCGCACAGCTAACCAGTCTAGAGGCATCACCCATGGCTAATGGCTACATCCCATCCTCGCAGTGAAAACTAATGCTCACGCACTCTGTCACAGTACGGCTAATCACCGGTTGGTTCCCTCCCCTACTGGAATAGAATCCCTCTTTTGCGTCTGTCACTAACGCCCAGCAGGTTACAGGTTTGAAGCACGTCACAGTCATTCATTACCGGAATCCTACTCGGAATACCACAGACAAGGTTAGACTTTCCGGATTCCCAGGATCCTACTCGGAATACCACAGACAAGGTTAGACTTTCCGGATCCTCATAAATGCCGCCATCTATCTAGCTTATACCACGAAGATTCTGTTGGGGAATCTAAGAGATACGCATTCAAGCTCTGTTGCATGTAGAACGGAAGTGGTTGTCAATCACGCGCGTTCATAAGTGAGAATGATAATGAGGGTAATCTAACTCATCACATTCATCATGTTCTTGGGTACGAATAAATATCTTGGAATAAGAATAAGAGAGATTTGAATAAAAGAAAATAGAACTTCATTAATACTTGAGGTACAGTAGAGCTCCACACCCTTAATCTATGGTGTGCAGAAACTTCACCGTTGAAAATACATAAGCAAAGAGTTCTGGCATGGCCGAATGGCCAACCCTCTCTAACGTGATCACAGGATTCAAAATTACAATCCAGGATGTCTAATACAATAGATAAATGTCCTATATATACTAGACTAGCTACTAGGGTTTACATGAGTAAGTAATTGATGCATAAATCCACTTCCGGGGCCCACTTGGTGTATGCTTGGGCTGAGCTTGATCATTCCATGAGCTAAGGCATTTCTTGGCGTCAAACTCCAGGTTATGACGTGTTTTGGGCGTTCAACTCCGGATAATGACGTTTTTCTGGCGTTTAACTCCAGACAGCTGCATGAACTTGGAGTTTAACGCCAAGTTACGTCGTCATTCTTCGAATAAAGTATGGACTATTATATATTGCTGGAAATCCCTGGATGTCTACTTTCCAACGCCGTTGAGAGCGCGCCAATTGGAGTTCTGTAGCTCCAGAAAATCTATTTCGAGTGCAGGGAGGTCAGATTCCAACAACATCAGCAGTCCTTTTGTCAGCCTTCTTCAGAGTTTTGCTCAAATCCCTCAATTTCAGTCAGAATTTACCTGAAATCACAGAAAAACACAAAAACTCATAGTAAAGTCCAGAAATGTGAATTTAACATAAAAACTAATGAAAACATCCCTAAAAGTAGCTTAAACTCACTAAAAACTATATAAAAACAATGCCAAAAAGCGTATAAATTATCCGCTCATCACGCACGCGCATAGGACGCGTACGCGTGAAGAGGGTTCGTGGCGCGAACGTTGCGTTCAGTCAATGAACACTCTCAAAGGACACGCACACACACATGACATGCACAAGCATGGTTAAGACAGAAGATAGAATCAACGCGCACGCACGCAGTACGCGCACGTGTCGATGGTCAAAAATGCAAGGGACGCGCATGCACCATCGGTGAAAGAATGCTACGTTCAATCTGAGAATGCTACGTTCACCTGATGCTACATGGAAGCACCAATTTTGGACTCACTTCGTCAGAAGGACAAGAAGCCCATTCCAAGCTCTTAAGGACTGAGTTAGTAAGTGTATAAATAGAAGAAAATTTGATTTCAGAGGGGGCTTTTTGGAATTGGATTCTCTTCTCATATTTTCCTTTTAGCTTTCTTTTAGTTTTCCTTGAAAAATTTAGATCTGGTTTTATTTTTCCTTTCTGTTCTTCATCTTCTTCTAAAATTTCATTTCTGTTTTGGTACTAGAGCAATGATGAACTAAATCCCAATTTCATTAGGGGAGGAGCTCTATTGTAATTCCAATGAATCAATGAAATTCTTCTTCTTCTCAATTCATTTTTGTAGCTATTGGAGATTTTCTGTGTTGATTTAGAATTCTTCACTCCGAAAGGAGGTTGAATTCAATTGAATGCTTGTGTGAGCCTTAGAAGGGGAATCACTTGCATTAGAATTGGAGCTCTATCCTTCACTACCCTCTTGATCAACACCATTTGGGAGGAATTGAGATCTTGGGAGTTAGTGTGACTTATGGATGAGAGATTTGCACTTAACCTCTTTTCATGACAATTAGATTAAGGAATTGGCAAGATTGACTGTGATTAGAGAGATTGGATTGCTGAGGAATTGGGATCCAATCAATTTTAATCCGCCATAGATCTACTAAATGATTGAGAACGGAGTTGAGACCAAATTGATTCATGAAGGATTATAGTATCTCCAATCCCTGATAAATCACTTTCTTTAAATTTCTTTCACTTAAATTCCTTTGCACCTATTTAAATTTCATGCTGTTTAGTTCTGTTTTAATTCTCCAAACCCAAATCTCTTTATTATTCATGCAATTTAAGTTTCCTTGCCAATTAATATTTCTGTACTTTTAATTTCTGCATTTTAAGCTCCAATTATTTGTTTTCCTTGTGTTTAAGATTCAACTCCTTTTAATTTCTTACACTTTAAGTTTCAGTCAATTTAGCTTTCTGCCATTTACTTTCTTGTCAGTTTACATTCTGCATTTAGAATTCTTGCAATCTACATTCTGTCAATCCAATTCATCAAAATTATCTTAACTAAATTCATCACCTAACTAAAGTTACCCAATCCATCAATCTCTGTGGGATCGACCTCACTCTTGTGAGTTATCATTACTTGATGTGATCCGGTGCACTTGCTGGTTAGATTGTGTGGAGATTTATTTCCACGCCATTACATCTACTTAGGAGGTATGTTGTCATATGCCCAGGAGGAACCAAGGAAGGGACCCTAACCTCCCACCATCTCGCTGGGGGCGATTTTACAATATAAGGAGGAACAAGGAAGGGGATCCTCACCTTCCACCATCTCTCTGGGGTCGCACTTTCGAGAAAGAGAGCTCTAGATACAACAATCATTCAAATACAAATTTTCAGTTCCAGCCATAAATTACAATTTATCATAGCCATCCGGCTTAAAAGCACAATTCATAACCAGCCATAAACCATCATCATACGCAGCCATTCAGCTCCTATCATATACATAGCCATTCGGCTTATTTCATATACACAGCACTCCACTATCCTCCTCAACAACTCATAACATCATCATCTTACCTCATAACTCATCATAACATCCCCTTTCTTCATCCATAGGTTATCCTCTCCCCTAGCTTACTGATGAGCGGATATTTGATACGCTTTTTGGGGGTAATTTCATGTTGATTTTAGTATGTTTTAATTAGTTTTTAATAGAATTCTGAGTTAGGCTGAAAAAGGACTGCTGATGCTGTTGGATCCTGACCTCCCTGCGCTCAGAATGGATTTTTTGGAGCTACAGGGCTCCAATTGACGCGCTCTCAATTGGGTTGGAAAGTAGACATCCAGGGCTTTCCAACAATATATAATAGTTTATACTTTGCGCAAAGATAGACGACGTAAACTGGCGTTCAACGCCAGTTCCATGTTGTAGTCTGGCGTCTAGCGCTAGAAACATGTTACAAGTTGGAGTTCAACGCCCAAAACACGTTACAACCTGGCGTTCAACTCCAGAAACAGCCCAAGCATGTGAGAGGCTTAAGTCTCAGCCCCAGCACACACCAAGTGGGCCCCAGAAGTGGATTTCTGCACCAATTATCTTAGTTTACTCATTTTCTATAAACGTAGGTTACGAGTTTACTATTTAAACAACTTTTAGAGATTTATTTTGTACCTGATGACATTTTCAGATCTGAACTACATACTCTTTGATGGCATGAGTCTCTAAACTCCATTGTTGGGGGTGAGGAGCTCTGCAGCGTCTCGATGAATTAATGCAATTACTTATATTTTTCCATTCATATATGCGTGTTCCTATCTAAGATATTCATTTGTGCTTAATTATGGAGAAGGTGATATTAGTGACACTCATCACCTTCCTCAACCCATGAACGTGTGTCTGACAACCACCTCTGTTCTACATCAGATTGAATGAATATCTCTTAGATTCCTTAATCAGAATCTTCGTGGTATAAGCTGGAGTGATGGCGGCATTCATGAGAATCCAGAAAGTCTAACCTTGTCTGTGGTATTCCGAGTAGGATTTCGGTATTGAATGACTGTGATGAACTTCAAACTCCTGAAGGCTGGGCGTTAGTGACAGACGCAAAAGAATCATTGGATTCTATTCCAACCTGATTGAGAACCGACAGATGATTAGCCGTGCTGTGACAGAGAATCTGGACCATTTTCACTGAGAGGATGGGAAGTAGCCATTGACAACGGTGACACCCTACATAGAGCTTGCCATGGAAGGAATTTTGCAATTATGTTATTGAGTTGAATATTATATTGCAGGGATTCAGAGGACAAAGCATCTCCAAAACCCCAACATATTCTCCATTACTGCATTACAAGTAATTAATTCACGCTCTTTTATTTTTCTAATAATTCAAACTGATAATTTTAATTGAAATCATGACTAAGAATAATAAAATACACATAGCTTGCTTCAAACCAATAATCTCTGTGGGATCGAGCCTTACTCACGTAAGGTATTACTTGGACGACCCAGTACACTTGCTGGTTAGTTGTGCGGATTGCAAAAATGTGATTGCAATTTCGTGCACCAAGTTTTTGGTGCCGTTGTCGAGGATTGTTCGAGTTTGAACAACTAAAGGTTTATTTTATTGCTTAGATTAGGAATAATTTATTTTTGTTGCTATAGAGTTATTAAATTCTGAGTCCTTTATTCCCTTTTCAAAAAAAAATTTTCAAAAAAATTATTTTCCTTTATTACAATTTTAATTTTTCGTGACTTTAGTGATTTGTTCTAAGTTTGGTGTCAATTACATATTTTATATTTTCCCTTTAAATTTTTGAATTTGTGCTCGTTGAGCTTCAAGTTGTTCTTGTTGATTTTTCTTGTTGATCTTTAATTTTTCTTGTTCTGTGTCTTTTCTTGTTTCACTTGTGTTTTTCCAAAACATTAGTCTTCCAAAAGGAATATACCTATTCAGAACAAGTGTTACATTTACTGCCCAATTGGCTAGAGCGTTGGTCTATGTTCTTGGTAATTGGATATCTTCTTTTTAAAATCTTTTTCAAAAATAATTTTTCTTGATTTAATCCTGTGCCAAACTTTAAGTTTGGTGTTTTCTTGTTAATTTTAATATAATTTTCGAAAATTACTTTGATTTTCTAAAATTTTTAAGTTTGGTGTTCTTTCTTTTGTTCTTGGTGTTCTTGTTAATCTTCAAAGTGTTCTTGAGTCTTCTTTGTGTTTTGATCCTAAAATTTTTAAGTTTGGTGTTCCTTGGTGTTTTCCCTCCAAAATTTTCGAAAACAAAGAGCATTAAATCCAAAAATTTTAAGTCTTGTGTCTTTTATGTGTTTTCCTCCTTCATCATAAAATTCAAAATTAAAAAAAAAAGAAAAATATCTTTTCTAACTATTTTTAAGCTACTTTTTCGAAATTTTTTTATAAAAATTCAGATTTCAATTTTAATTTTTTTTCTCAAATCTTATCCTCCTAAGATTTCTTTTTTTTTAAAAAAAATATAAATAAAAATATTTTTAATATATATATATATTTTATTATCCTTTTTCAAAAATATCCTAACCACTTTCTCTTTTTTCTCAAATTTTTCGAAAATTTTCACAAAACATTTTCAATTTCTTTTTTTATTTATTTCATTTTATTTTATTTTATTATTTCGAAAATAAATTTTTATTTTAATAAAATAAATAATATCAACATACATATCATCTCCCTTGCTCCATCATAGAACTAAGTGGAAAGGAACAGTCCAGAAGGACTCTGGGGTCATATGCTAACCCCACTACTGTTTCATATGGGAGTAGTATATGTATACCCTCCATTGGAGTTAGTAGTTTTGAGTTGAATCCTCAACTCATTATCATGGTGCAGCAAAGTTGCCAGTATTCCGGTCTTCCACAAGAAGAACCTACAGAGTTTCTGGTACAATTTTTAAAAATTACTGACACAGTACATGATAAGGAGGTAGATCAGGATGTCTACAGGCTATTACTGTTCCCATTTGCTGTAAAAGACCATGCTAAGAGGTGGTTAAATAACCAACCTAAGGACAGCATAAAGACATGGAAACAGCTGTCAGAAAAATTTCTAAATCACTATTTTCCTCCAAAATGGATGACACAGCTAAGGCTAAGCATCCAAGGCTTCAAACAAGGAGATAATGAATCCCTTTATGATGCCTGGAAGAGATACAGAGAGATGCTAAGAAAATGCCCCTCTGAAATATTTTCAGAATGGGTGCAATTAGACATCTTCTACTATGGGCTTACAGAAAGAGCACAGATTTCTCTAGACCACTCAGCTGGTGGATCTATACACATGAGGAAGACAATAGAAGAAGCCCAAGAGCTCATTGATATAGTTGCCAGAAATCAGCATCTGTACATAAGCAGGGAATCTTCCATCAACAAAGAGGCTAAAACAGTAACTGCTGAACTCAGTCCTGCAGATCAAGCTGTTGAATTCAATCAGCAATTAGATTTTCTAACAAAACAGTTAGCCAAATCAAGGAGATACTACAAGAAACAAGAATGGCTAACAAAAATATGGATGTACAGTTGAAGCAAATAGAACAACAGTTATCAAAACAAATAATAGAAGAATGCCAAGTTGTTCAATTAAGAAGTGGAAAGATATTAAATATCTCACTTCAAGGTAGCAGGAAGCTAAGAAATGAGCAAACCACCCAAAGTCCATCTGAGGACAGTCAGAGCCCAGAGAGGAATAACTCTGGCATTCAAAAGCCAGAAAATGGGTGGAAAGCTGGCGCTGAACGCCCAGACCATGCTCAGTTCTGGCGTGCAACGCCAGAAACAAGCAATGAATCGGCGTTGAACGCCCAAAGGAAGCACAGTTCTGGCGTTCAAACACCAGAAACAAATAAGGAGCTGGCGTCTAACGCCACTCCTGCTTCCACCCCTGGCATTTAAACGCCAGTGGGAGATCAGACACAAACAAGTGCTGATAACAACCCCTCTAAAAAGGCTTCTCAACCCACATTTGTAGGCAATAAACCTACAGCAACTAAGGTTGAGGAATATAAAGCCAAAATGCCTTATCCTCAGAAACTCTGTCAAGCAGAACAGGATACGCAATTTTCCCGCTTTGCAGACTATCTCAGGACTCTTGAAATAAACATTTCGTTTGCAGAGGCACTTGAGCAAATACCTTCTTATGCCAAGTTCATGAAATAGATCTTAAGTCATAATAAGGATTGGAGGGAAACTGAGAAAGTTTACCTCACTGAAGAATGCAGTGCAGTCATTCTGAAAATCTTACCTGAGAAGGTTTATGATACCATGCACATTAGAAGGTACTTGTACCAAGCAAGCTCTATGTGATCTTGGGGCAAGTATTAATCTAATACTTGCAGCTACTATCGAAAAGCTTGCGTTGACTGATGAAGTTAAACCAACCCAGATATGTCTTCAACTTGCTGATGGCTCCATTAAATACCCATCAGGCGTGATTGAAGACATGATTGTCAAATTTGGGCCATTTGCCTTTCCCACTGACTTTGTGGTGCTGGAAATGGAGGAGCACAAGAGTGCAACTCTCATTCTAGGAAGACCTTTCTTAGCAATTGGCCAAACCCTCATTGATGTTCAAAAAGGGGAAGTAACCCTGAGAGTCAATGAGGATGAGTTCAAGTTAAATGTTGTCAAAGCCATGCAGCATCCAGACACCTAAAACGACTGCATGAGCATTGATATTATTGACTCTCTGGTAAAAGAAGTCAATATGGCTGAGAGTCTCGAATCAGAGCTAGAGGATATCTTTAAAGATGTTCAGCCTGATCTGGAGGAAACAGAGAAAATAATAGAACCTCTGAAAATCCCTCAGGAAGAGGAGAAACCTCCCAAACCCGAGCTCAAACCATTACCACCATCCCTGAAATATGCATTTCTGGGAGAAGGTGATACCTTTCCTGTAATCATAAGCTCTACCTTAGAGCCACAGGAAGAGGAAGCGCTAATTCAAGTGCTAATGACACACAAGACAGCTCTTGGGTGGTCCATCAGTGATCTCAAGGGCATTAGCCCAGCCAGATGCATGCACAAGATCTTACTGGAGGGTGACGCCAAGCCAGTGGTTCAACCACAAAGGCGGCTGAATCCAGCCATGAAGGAGGTGGTGCAGAAAGAGGTCACTAAATTACTAGAGGCTGGGATTATTTATCCTATTTCTGATAGCCCCTGGGTAAGCCCTGTCCAAGTCGTCCCTAAGAAAGGTGGCATGACAGTGGTTCATAATGAAAAAATGAACTGGTTCCTACAAGAACAGTTACAGGGTGGCGTATGTGTATTGATTATAGAAGGCTCAATACAGCTACCAGAAAGGATCATTTTCCTTCACCATTCATAGTCCAGATGCTAGAAAGACTAGCAGGTCATGAATACTACTGCTTCCTGGATGGATATTCAGGTTATAATCAAGTTGCAGTAGATCCAAAAGATCAAGAGAAAACGGGATTCACATGTCCATCCGGAGTATTTGCATATAGAAGGATGCCATTTGGCTTGTGCAATGCACCTATAACCTTTCAAAGGTGCATGCTCTCAATTTTCTCTGATATGGTCGAAAATTTTTTGGAAGTCTTCATGGATGACTTTTCAGTATTTAGAGACTCATTCAGCTCCTGTCTTGACCATCTAGCACTTGTTCTAAAGAGATGCCAAGAGACCAACCTAGTTTTAAACTGGGAGAAATGTCACTTTATGGTGACTGAAGGAATTGTCCTTAGGCACAAAATCTCGAACAGAGGAATAGAGGTGGATCAAGCTAAGGTAGAGGTAATTGAAAAATTACCACCACCAGCCAATGTTAAGGCAATCAGAAGCTTTCTGGGCATGCAGGATTCTATAGGAGGTTTATAAAGGATTTTTCAAAAATCGCCAAACCTCTAAGTAATCTGCTAGCTGCTGACACGCCATTTATCTTTGATAAGGAGTGTCTGCAAGCGTTTGAGACTCTGAAAGCTAAGTTGGTCACAGCACCAGTCATCTCTGCACCAGACTGGACATTACCATTTGAATTAATGTGTGATGCCAGTGACCATGCCATTGGTGTAGTGTTGGGACAGAGACATGACAAGCTTCTGCATGTCATTTACTATGTCAGTCGTGTTTTAAATGACGCACAGAAGAATTACACAACCACAGAAAAAGAGCTGCTTGCAGTGGTTTACGCTATTGACAAGTTTAGATCCTATTTAGTAGGATCAAAAGTGATTGTGTACACTGATCATGCTGCTCTTAAATATCTACTCACAAAGCAGGATTCAAAACCCAGACTTATCAGATGGGTGTTGCTTCTGCAAGAGTTTGATATAGAAATAAGAGACAGAAAAGGGACAGAAAACCAAGTAGCAGATCACCTGTCTCGAATAGAACCAGTAGAAGGGGCGTCCCTCCCTTTTACTGAGATCTATGAAACCTTTCTGGATGAGCAACTCTTTGCCATCCAGGAAGTGCCATGGTTTGCAGACATTGCAAACTACAAGGCAGTAAGGTTCATACCCAAAGAGTACAGTAGGCAGCAATCAAAGAAGTTGATCACGGATGCAAAGTACTATCTTTGGGATGAACCATATTTCTTCAAGAGATGTGCAGACGGGGTACTCCGTAGATGTGTGCCTAAAGAAGAAGCACAGAGGATCCTATGGCATTGCCATGGATCACAGTATGGAGGACATTTTGGAAGTGAGCGAACAGCCACAAGAGTCCTCAAATGTGGCTTCTACTGGCCTACTCTCTATAAAGATTCCCGAGTGTTTGTGCTTAATTGCAACAGTTGCCAAAGATCTGGCAATCTGCCTCACAGTTATGCCATGCCTCTACAAGGGATCTTGGAGATTGAGTTGTTTGATGTATGGGGTATTGACTTCATGGGACCTTTCCCACCATCATACTCAAACACTTATATTGTGGTGGCAGTGGATTATGTATCCAAATGGGTAGAAGCTATTGCTACACCCACTAATGACACTAAGACAGTGTTAAAATTCCTCCAAAAATACATCTTCAGTAGATTTGGCACCCCTAGAGTACTAATTAGTGATGGGAGCACTCATTTCTGCAATAAACAGTTCTATTCTGCTTTGGTACATTATGGAGTTAGCCACAGGGTGGCCACTCCATATCACCCACAGACTAATGGGTAAGCTGAAGTCTCAAATAGAGAACTCAAAATAATCCTGGAACGGACTGTAATTAATCGTAGAAGGGATTGGGCAAGAAGCTTGGATGATGCTCTGTGGACATACAGAACAGCATTCAAGACCCCTATAGGGACCTCTCCATACATGCTTGTGTATGGAAAGGCATATCACTTGCCAGTGGAACTGGAACATAAGGCCTACTGGGTAACCAGATTCCTGAACCTTGATGCCAAGTTAGCTGGAGAAAAACAATTGTTCCAGTTAAATGAGCTAGAGAAATTTAGACTCAATGCTTTCGAGAATGCAAAAATATACAAAGAGAAAGCAAAAAGATGGCATGATAAGAAATTGTCATCCAGAGTATTTGAGCCAGGGCAGAAAGTTCTGCTATTTAATTCTAGGCTCAAATTATTCCCCAGGAAATTGAAGTCCCAGTGGAGAGGTCCATATGTGATCACAAGCATATCACCATATGGATACGTAGAGCTTCAGGATAATGATTCTAATAAAAAGTTCATTGTTAATGGACAGAGAGTCAAACATTATCTTGAAGGAAATTTTGAGCAAGAATGCTCAAAACTGAGGCTTGATTAAAGCTCAGTAATAGTCCAGCTAATGACAGTAAAGAAGCACTTGCTGGGAGGCAACCCAGCCATTTACAAAGTTTATTTGTTAAATAATTGATTTTTACAGGTATATGTCAAAGTATCTTTAAGGTAAAATAGCAATTGCTTGAATTCACAAAGTTACAAGGGAATTTGGAAGCTCACTGGCATGAAAAAGCCAGTAAGAAACAGTTTGGGCGTTGAACGCCCAAAAGAAGCACCCACTGGGCGTTCAACGCCAGTAAGGGTAGCCATCTGGGCGTTAAACGCCAGAAAGGTGCATCTTCTGAGCGTTGAACGCCAGAAAGAAGCACCTTCTGGTGTTCAACGCCAGAAAGAAGCAACAGCTGGGCGTTGAACGCCCAGGAAAAGCAGCAATTCGGCGTTAAACGCCCAAAACATGCAGCGTTTGGGCGTTTAACGCCAGAATGGTGGGGAGGAGGTAAAATTCGTTTTTCTTCACAAATTTTCTAATTTTTATATTTCAATTCATGATTTCTTGCATAAACATGTTTCAAAATATCATCCTTCAATTCCAAAAATTTTAATCCTAATTTCTAAAAACCCTAATTTCTAAAATCCTGTTTCAAAAATATTAAATGCATCTTAATCCATAAAGACAAATTGTTTTCCAATCCAATCCAACTTTTTTTTTAAGTTTTTCAAAACTCAATTATCTTTTAAAAATCTTCTTTCAAAATTAAAATTAAAATTTATCTTTTCCAAATATCATTAACAATTTTTTAATTATATCTTTTTCTTATCATATTTATCTTTTATAAATCATATCTTCTATCTTATCTTTTCTTCTTATTTTCGAAACCCACCCTCCCTCCCTTTATATCCACATTCGGCGCCCCTCTCATCATCCAGCATTCCACATTTGCTCTCCTCCTATCCCTCTTCTTTTTTTTCTTTTGCTTGAGGACAAGCAAACCTCTAAGTTTGGTGTGCTTATCCGTGATCACAAAAACATATTCACTTTGATCATGGCCCCTAAAGGAAAACAACCCACCCCAAGAGGCAAGAAAGAGAGTATTCCAAAACCACTTTGGAATCAAGGGAAGTTCTTGACTAAAGAACATTCAGACCATTACTACAAAATAATGGGTCTAAGATCAGTGATCCCGGAAGTCAAGTTCAATCTGAAAGAAGATGAATATCCGGAGATCCAAGAACAAATTCGAAATAGGAACTGGGAAATCCTAACAAATCCTAAAACAAAAGTGGGAAGGAATATGGTTCAAGAGTTCTATGCTAATCTGTGGCAGACAGACAGGCAAAGAATAATTGGAGCTGCCCTCTATGACCATCGGACCTTAGTCAGAGGAAAGATTGTTCACATCCATCCTGACAAAATCAGGGAGATCTTTAAGCTTCCTCAACTAAAAGATGACCCAGACTCCTTTAATAGGAGAATGATGAGGGTAAACAAAGGCCTGGACAAGATTCTAGAGGATATATGCATCCCTGGAGCCAGGTGGACCACCAGCACCACTAGCATCCCAAATCAACTCAAGAGAGAAGATCTCAAACCAGTTGTCAGAGGCTGGCTGGACTTTATTCGGCGTTCTATATTGCCCACCAGCAACCGTTCTGAAGTTACTGTTAAAAGAGCAGTGATGATTCACTGCATCATGTTGGGAAGAGAAGTAGAAGTTCATCAACTAATTTCGTGTGAACTCTACAAAATAGCAAACAAAAACTCCAAGGATGCCAAATTGGCCTATCCAAGCTTAATTTCTATGCTCTGCAGAGATGCCGGAGTGAAGATGGGAATAACTGAGTATATCTCAGTTGAGCGGCCAATCACTAAAATATCAATGGAAAGACAACAGCTGCAGGATGATCCAATCAAGAGGAGAGCAAAAGAATTCCTCCCAGAACTTCCTCAATTCGAATATTGGGAACATCTTGAGGCATCTGTTTCCAAGTTGCAAGAAGTTATGAACCAAATAAAGGAAGAACAAAACAATCAAAGTAGCATGCTTTGCAAATTGCTTAGGGAACAAGAAGAGAAAGGGCGTGACTTAAGGGAGCTGAAGCGCCAGAAATTAATCCTTGAAGGACCAAGCACCCCACAGATCAGAGGAACATCCACTTCCCAAAATACAGGTTGTTGAGTTCTAATTTTAGCTTTAACTCTGTGATAGTGTTATTATAGGAATTTACCTTAGAAGTTATACAGTAGTAGTAGTAATTAGCATATCTATTCTGTTTTATTTCTAATTAAGTTATAATTTATTTTTCTCATCATCATCAAACATGAATAAAATAGTAGATAATTAGAATAAAGAAGTAATTTATATTTTTCGAGTTCTTAATAATAAAAATTATAATTAATTATATGTGGTGGCAATACCTTTTGTTCTCTGAATGAATGCTTGAACAGTGCATAATTTGTATCTTAAATTTTGCGAATGTTGGCTCCTGAAAGAATGAGGAACACGAAAAATATTATTGATGATCTGAAAAATCATGAATTTGATTCTTGAAGCAAGAAAAAGCAGTGAAAAAAAAAATTTACAAGGAATCATTGGATCAAGAAAAAGAAAAAAGCCAATAGCCCTTAAAACCAAAAGGCAAGGGTGAAAAGGATCCAAGGCTTTGAGCATCAGTGGATAGGAGGGCCCAAGGAAGTAATTCAAGGCCTAAGCGGCTAAATCAAGCTGTCCCTAACCATGTGCTTGTGGCATGCAAGTTCAAGTGAAAGGCTTGAGATTGAGTGGTTAAAGTTGTGATCCAAGGCAAAAGAGTGTGCTTAAGAGCTCTGGACACCTCCAATTGGAGACTTTAGCAAAGCTAAGTCACAATCTGAACAGGTTCACCCAATTATGTGTCTGTGGCATTTATGTATCCGGTGGTAATACTGGAAAACAAAGTGCTTAGGGCCACGGCCAAGACTCATAAAGTAACTGTGTTCAAGAATCAACATACTACACTAGGAAAATCAATAATACTATCAGAATCCTGAGTTCCTACGGATGCCAATCATTCTGAATTTCAAAGGATAAAGTGAGATGCCAAAACTGTTCAGAAACAAAAAGCTACTAGCCCCGCTCATCTAACTAAAACTTGAGCCTCACTTGAAACTCTGAGATATTATTGCTTCTTAACTTCTTTTTATCCTATTTTATTCTTCTAGTTGCTTGGGGACAAGCAACAGTTTAAGTTTGGTGTTGTGATGAGCGGATATTTTATACGCTTTTTGGGAGTAATTTCATGTAGATTTTAGTATGTTTTAATTATTTTTTAATAGAATTTTATTAGTTTTTAGGCAAAAATCATATTTCTGGACTTTACTACGAGTTTGTTTATTTTTCTATGATTTCAGGTATTTTCTGGCTGAAATTGAGGGAGCTGAGCAAAAATCTGAGTTAGGCTGAAAAAGGACTACTGATGCTGTTGGATCCTGACCTCCCTGCACTTGGAATGGATGTTTTGGAGCTACAGGAGACCAATTGACGCGCTCTCAATTGGGTTGGAAAGTTGACATCCAGGGCTTTCCAGCAATAGATAATAGTCCATACTTTGCGCAAAGATACACAACGTAAACTGGCATTCAACGCCAGTTCCATGTTGCAGTCTGGCGTCCAGCGCTAGAAACAGGTTACAAGTTGGAGTTCAACGCCCAAAACACGTTACAACCTAGCGTTCAACTCCAGAAATAGCCCAAGCATGTGAGAGGCTTAAGTCTCAGCCCCAGCACACACCAAGTGGGCCCCAGAAGTGGATTTCTGCACCAATTATCTTAGTTTACTCATTTTTTGTAAACCTAGGTTTCTAGTTTACTATTTAAACAACTTTTAGAGACTTATTTTGTACCTGATGACATTTTCAGATCTGAACTACATACTCTTTGATGGCATGAGTCTCTAAACTCCATTGTTGGGGGTGAGGAGCTCTGCAGCGTCTCGATGAATTAATGCAATTACTTATATTTTTCCATTCACATATGCGTGTTCCTATCTAAGATGTTCATTCGCGCTTAATTATGGAGAAGGTGATGATCCGTGACACTCATCACCTTCCTCAACCCATGAACGTGTGTCTGACAACCACCTCTGTTCTACATCAGATTGAATGAATATCTCTTAGATTCCTTAATCAGAATCTTCGTGGTATAAGCCGGAGTGATGGCGGCATTCATGAGAATCCGAAAAGTCTAACCTTGTCTGTGGTATTCCGAGTAGGATTCCGGTATTGAATCACTGTGATGAACTTCAAACTCCTGAAGGCTGGGCGTTAGTGACAGACGCAAAAGAATCATTGGATTCTATTCCAGCCTGATTGAGAACCGACAGATGATTAGCCGTGCTGTGACAGAGCATCTGGACCATTTTCACTGAGAGGATGGGAAGTAGCCATTGACAACGGTGACACCCTACATAGAGCTTGCCATGGAAGAAACTTTGCAATTATGTTATTGAGTTGAATATTATATTGCAGGGATTCAGAGGACAAAGCATCTCCAAAACCCCAACATATTCTCCATTACTGCATTACAAGTAATTAATTCACGCTCTTTTATTTTTCTAATAATTCAAACAGATAATTTTAATTGAAATCCTGACTAAGAATAATAAAATAAAAATAGCTTGCTTCAAACCAATAATCTCCGTGGGATCGACCCTTACTCACGTAAGGTATTACTTGGACGACCCAGTGCACTTGCTGGTTAGTTGTGCGGATTGCAAAAGTGTGATTGCAATTTCGTGCACCACTTACTCTCATTCGCTAGGCATTCTACTTTGATTTAAGACTAAAGGGATGAAATTGGGGGTTTATAAGTGTGAAATAACACCTCAGAAGGTTACAAGCTTGTTGGGAATGTGAAAGACTTGAAAACAAAATCTTTAGAAAAGAAATGGGTCACGTGCGTATGCACAGGGGTGTGCGTGCGCACGCCCAGAAGCATTTTCAGAAAGTGTGCGTGCGCACAGGCTTGTGCAAACGCACAGAAAGTTAAAGTTCTAGGGTTAAGTGCGCGCACAAGGTGTGTTAGCGCCATCAACTGAATGCCATTCCTAACATGTGCATGCGCACAACTTGCAAACCTTCATTGGATGTGTGTGCGCATAAGGCGTGCTAGCGCCCCCATCAGTAGCCCTGTCCCGCATGTGCATACACACAAGACTGTGCGTGCGCACAGGTTCAAAATCCCGCAGGGTGTGCCAGCGCACAGGGCTATGCGTGCGCACACGGCTGTGCGTGCACACACAAACCATAAATCACAAATTCTGTAGAATTTGCAGAATTCATATTTGTGTCCCAAACATCCAACGATGATATCTCCTTCCACAAAAAACAAAATTTCCATCAAATTTAAACCATTTTAAAGCTTATGAAATTATCTTTCTTTTGTCATAAATATCATCAAATTCCAAAAATAATAGCTTGAGATATGATCCGTTGAAGTTCATCAAAAATTCATTTTTCACAAAAATTCATAAAATCTCCAATTTTCAATCATACACTTTCAAACCCTTTTAAAACCAACCAAAACATTACTATCTCAACCTCAACCACGTTTCCAACTTCTATATTCATTCCACAACACATAAATTATCTAATTCATCACTTTTAAATCAATAGCCCAAGTTCGTAATCCACAATACACATCACCAAATACCAACCTTTCATTTTCATCAACCTCCACCACCAAAGATTCTAATTCCACAATGATCAACATACAAGACCAATTGTCCAATTCAAGCACAAATTTCAACTTTACTTCAACCTTCATATATACCAAGTATCATCATCATATGAAACTCACATACATCATAAATCAAGAACTTGAATCATACCCTCCAAAAACCAATAATCACATAATCATATAATAATTCCAACAACCAATCAACCATCATCACAAATTCAATACCTATCCTATGGGTCACTAGCTTAAGTTTTCACAACCATATTATATTTTAGATACAGAAAACCGAAACCATCTGATTTCCCGCTCAACCTGGAACACTTTCAATATCACTTTTTCCTCAATTTTCAAGGCTCTATCACCTCCAATTCAGATTTCCAGCAGCACAAGCCCACTCCAAGCTTTCCAATACCTCAATCAAGCTTCAATATTTATACATACATATCCTAATACACAAAACATGCACCCACATATACCAACTCAATCACAAATCACAAAATCTTAAGTGTTTCACTTAGGGTTAAGGTTCTTACCCTACCCAAGAATCAAAGGGGTTAGATTGAGCCTTCTCTTCAAGCTATTTGGATCCTATAACATCAAAGAGCCCAAAATCTCAACACTTTTTACCCAAAAATTCAAACTCAAGGGCTGGAGAAACTGTTATGAATTCGTGACTTACCTCCTAAATAAAGTTGTGGGCTTTGTAGAGCTCAACGTCGTGATTGCGTGATCACAAACAGTGTGTCAATCGGAGCTCCGGATCAAAAGTTATCAAGGATTGAAGATCAGATGAGGGTTTGAGTTTGGAAATTGGGGTTCTTCCCCTCTTTCTGCACCAGTGATAAACCCCGATTTTGTGATTTATCTTGTGCTTATTTTAGGGGATTTTATCACATTTTCTCACATTTATTCAATGAAATAGCATGGTTTTGCAATTCTCCCTTGATTTGAGCTTAAATGTGAAAACATGCTTTTTAGGCCCTAAAATAGCTAAATTTAATTCACTTTAATTCCATTCGATGCCTTGATATTTTGTTGAGTGATTTCAAGTTCATAAGGCAAGTATTGAATGGAAGAAGTGAGGAGAAAAGCATGCAAAGTGGGAGAACTCATGAAGAAATGAAGGAACCGTAAAGCTGGCAAGCCTGACCTCTTCGCACTCAATTAATAATAACTTAAGCTACAGAGGTCCAAATGAGGCGGTTCCAGTTGCGTAACATCCGGGGCTTCAAAATGATATAAATTTTGCCATATGTTGCTTCGCGTATAGGGGCACGCACGCGCAATGTGCGCGGACGTGCTGATTGAGCACGTGACCCACTAAAGAGCAACTCGTGGCCAGCGATTTCTAGCTCATTTTGGGTCCAATCCAACTCATTTCTGAAGCTATTGAACCCAAGGATTGAGGGGGGATGAACCAAGTAGTCATAGTTGAGTTTTCATCATGTTTTAGGCTAGAATTCTAGAGAGAGAGGCTCTATCCTCTCTCTAGGTTTTAGGGTAGTTTTAGTTAATTCTTCTTGGATCCAAGTTATAATTCTTGTTTTGATTTAGTTCTTCCTTTTAATTTCTTGTTATTACATATCTATTCTTCTAGTTTTACTTGTCAATTCCTTTATTTTGCCATTTTTTATGTTTATGAACAATTGTTGGATTTTAATTTTCTTTAATGCAATTTTATGTTTCCATGTTCTTTTATGTTAATCTTGCTTACTATTATTGATTTCTTGCTATTGATAGTTATGGGTTTCACTTAATTCTTGCATTTTGTTATGTTTACTTTTCTTGCACACTAGGTGTTTGATAAAATGTTTCCTCTAGTTTTTGAGTAGTTCTCTTTACTCTTGGCCTAGGTGGAGTAATTAGTGATGCTTGAGTTATCTAATTCCTTTGATCGATTGACAATTGGAAGTTCCTAACTGATTTGGATACCACTAACGCTAGTCTTCCCCTTGGGAGTTGGCTAGGACTTGTGGAATCAAGTTAATTCATCCACATGACTTTCCTCCTTGGTTAGAGGTTAACGAAGTGGTAGCAATAAACAATTTGTGGTCATAATTAAGGAGGATAACTAGGATAGGACTTCTAATTTTCATATCTTGCCAAGAGTTTTGTTAGTTGCTAGTCTATTTTCTTTGCCATTTACATTTCTTGTACAAAATCTCAAAAACCCCAAAATACCTCATAACCAATAATCATACACTTCATTGCAACTCCTTGTGAGACTACCCGGAGTCTAAATACTCCGGTTAATTCTTATTTGGGGTTTGTTCTTTGTGACAACCAAAATTTTTGCATGAAAGGATTATTGATTGGTTTGGAAACTATACTTTACAATGAGACTCCATTAGATGAATTCTAAACCATCAAGAATCCGATCATCAAAATGGCGCCGTTACCGGGGAGTTGCAATGGTGTTACATTATTGGCTATTGTGAATATGTGAATATGTTTGTCTTTTGCTTGTTTGTTAGTTTTTGTTAGGTTTAGGACTTTGTTTCTCAGTTTTGTTAGTTTTTGTTTCTCTTTGCTATTATGAATTCTCATCACTATGGCTATGAGTTTAGCTCAAATTATGTTGTAGAAAATGGGAGCTACAATGACAATATGCATCAAGGATGGAACAATCAAAGGTGGGAAGAGCTCAAGGGATTAATCAACGTTATTGGCAAAAACCCCCTCCGGTTTCTTATGGGTATAATTCTAATCCTAATGCATATCAATCTAATGGATGTGGTGACCCTTATTGTGATTGTCAACAACCACCACCACATGCCTATGAACTATCCCCTCTACATGATTTTGAGCCACCTTACTCACAAGCCCCTTTTCACCAAACACCTCCATATGACCCCAACTTATATTCACCATACCAACCACCTTTTGAACCATATGAACCACAAGAAGAACCACCCAAATTCAACCCACAATACCCTCAAGAACCACCACCTCCATACTATTACCAAGATGAACCACATCCAATGTATGAGAACTCTCAACCACAAGGTGGATCACCTCTCATATTTGAAAAAATCATGGCTCAGTTTGCCAATATTACCGCTAGCTTGGACTCATGAGACTCATGCAACAAACAAAGCATCTCGACGGGTGAGTGTGAGAAATCAACCAAAGAAAGGAGCATGAAGGAGATTTTAGAATCTCAACATGAGGACAAGGAGATGGGGTATGTCTTGCAACAAGTGGAGGAGGACAAGATTGTTAATGAAGAAGAAGTGACTGAAGACCTAGGCGAAGTTCAACAAGAGGTGGATTTCAAACTTGAGAACACTTCCACACCAAGTGATGTTGTTGAAGATTTTATGGAAGCTGTTGAGCCTTCTTCCAATGGGCTTGAATTTGATGTTGAGGAGGATAATGCGCAACCTCCAAGGCATAATATGAGTGATGAAATATTGGAAGAAGTTGATCAAGAGATAGATTCAATCATTGAGAATTTCTTATCTACAATTGATTTCTCTCCTCTTGAGCTTGAAATTAAGATCAAAGAAGAAGATGCACAACCTCTCAAGCCCTTGGTAAGCAATGAAGAAGAGGTTGAATTGGAAGGAAGCTACCAAGAGGAAGAGGTTAAAATTGAGGAAGCTTGTGAAGAGGTGGAGATAATATAGAAAGAGCACAAGGGAGTGGAACTTGAAAGACCATTGGAGACACCCCTTCCTAAGTCACCATCTGTTCACACCCTGTGTCAAGCTGTCCGACCCGTGATGTTTAGCGACAAGCTGACCGACCTCTTCTCAAAGAGCTCGGCCAATGCCCGACCTCTTCACAAAGAGCTCGGCCAAATCGCCATAGGAGCCCAAAGTAGGCCTAAAACGAAGGAGCACAGCCCAAATCTAAAGGCGGTCAGAGCCCAGAAAGATGAGGCAGTTCCCTTGAAGATAAGTTGACCTCACCCAAAAGATAAGATAAGATAAGATAAGATAACTAACTTATCTTATCTAGAAAGGTCACTCTACACCATTATAAATACGCTGGAGCACCCAGGTATAACTCATACTCTGATTCTACTCAATACCTGCTTAATACCCTTGCAAACTTAAGCATCGGAGTCCCTTGCAGGTACCCCCCACCATCCGGGGACGAAGGATCAGCACCACCACCAAGTCCAACAAGTCGGACACGGCGGCTCCAGCCACCATCAACAAGTCGGACACAACAGCTCCGACCAGTACAGAAGATCTCGTCCGAGATCGACCTACAGTTTCAAGTAACCCTCGGAACATTGGCGTCATTGCCGGGGAACTTGGAAGTCATCCCACCACCATGGCGGACAACCATGACAACGACCATGATTCAGATCTAGAGGATAAAACGCCACACAAAAACGCGGACACTACACTAAAGGATACTCATCAACTTAACAACGAAAAGGATTCTCCAAATGCGAGAGCCATGGAGGCGATTCGAGACCGTTTAATACAACTAGAAGAAGAAGCCCTACATCAACGAAAGGCTGAAAAAGACCTACAATGGGAGATAAAGCGATGCTGGGAATTAGAGGACAAACTCGTAAAACTCGAAGCCGATCTCAAGGTCAAAGCTAATCGATCCTCTCATGAGGATAGCTCCTACAAGGACCAAGATCCATTCACCAAAGAGATCATGAAAGCTAAAGGTCCCAAAGGACTTCAAAGCTCTAGACATGACTCCGTACGACGGCACATCAGATCCAAGCCATCATCTTAGCAATTTCAGGAGCAGGATGTATCTCACGGAGGCCTCAGATGCAATCCGTTTTTCTCCATCCAGAGGGACAAAGCCAAACACGCACCGAGCCTATTAGGAATCAAGCAAGGAGATCGAGAGAAGCCTTCGTAACTACATGGAAAGATTCAACAAAACATGTCTGGGCATACGAAGTCTGCCAACAGAAGCAGCTATCAGAGGCCTCATCAATGGTCTATGAGAAGGACCTTGTTCATACCCTGGGTCGAGCTGACCGACCCGGGATGTTTAGCGACAAGGCGACCGACCTCTTCAGGTCAGACTATCTGACCTCTTCTCAAAGAGCTCGGCCAAATCGACAGGAAAGCCCAATAAAGGGTCCAAATAGAGGAACACGACCCAAATCCAGAGGCAATCCCAGCCTACAGAGATAAAGGCGGTTCCGTTGAAGATAAGCTGACCTCACCCAAAAGATAAGATAAGATAAGATAAGATAACTAACTTATCTTATCTAGAAAGGTCACTTCTCACCATTATAAATACACTGGAGCACCCAGGTATAACTCATACTCTGATTCTACTCAATACCTGCTTAATACCCTTGCTAACTTAAGCATCAGAGTCCCTTGCAGGTACCCCCACCCTCCGGGGACAAAGGAATCAGCACCACCACCAAGTCCAACAAGTCGGACACAATAGCTCTGGCCGTCTCCCTCCAGCCGGACACATTAGCATCGACCAGCATAGAAGATCTCATCCGAGATCGACCTCCAGTTTCAAGTAACCCTCGGAACATTGGCGCCGTTGCCGGGGACCTGGACGTCATCCCATCACCATGGCGGACGACCATGACAACGACCACGATTTAGGTCTGGAGGATCGGACACCGCACAAAAAACGCAGATGTCACGCTACAAAACACTCCGGAAACCAACAAAGACAAAGACTCACCAAATTCAGGGGCAATGGAAGCGCTCCTGGATCGCCTAAAACAACTGGAAGAAAAACCCAACAACAACGGGAAATTGGAAGAGATCTCCAAAGAGAGGTGCAGCGACGTCGGGAGTTGGAAGAAAAACTACAGCAATTGGAAGCCGATCTCAAATCAAAAGCCACCCGGGATAATCTCGAGGAAAATTCACACAAAGAGCAAGACCCGTTCACTAGGAAAATCATGAAAACCAAAATTCCCAAAGACTTCAAACTCCTGGATATGACCCTGTATGATGGCACCACGGACCCCAACCATCACCTCAGCAACTTCAGAAGTAGAATGTACCTTACCGACGGCCCAGATGCTGTTCACTGTAAAGCCTTTCCAACAACTCTTACAAAGACAGCAATCCGATAGTTCGACAATCTACCCCCGAAGTCCATCTCAAGCTTCGATGACTTAGCTAAAAAATTCCTAGCCAGATTCTCCATTCAGAAAGATAAAGCCAAGCACGCCCCCAGTTTACTGGGGATCAAACAAGGAGATCGGGAGAGCCTCCGCAACTACATGGAGAGATTCAACAAAACATGCATGGACATACAAAGTTTACCAACGGAGGCTGCCATCATGGGACTCATCAATGGCCTACGAGAGGGACCTTTCAGCCAATCTATATTAAAAAAGTACCCGACCTCCTTAGACGAAGTGCATGAGCGGGCAGAAAAGTTTATCAACATGGAGGAAAACGCTTGGTTAGGAGAAACCTCAAAATTGGGGGCCTCCTACCGAGACAAAGACAAGGAATCCAAAAGAAAAGAAGATCGACAAGGGGAGAAAATAAAAAAATACCATAACTACACCCCTCTCAGGGCATCTCTGGTCGAGATATACAAAGAAGTCTGCCATACAGAAAAAATTTCCCCAGCATGGCCACTCAAAGGCAAAAGGGGAGGAGGAAACCGAAAGGAATATTGTGAATACCATCGAGTCCGAGGACACTCCACAAACGAATGCTTCGACCTAAAAAACATCATAGAAAAATTGGTGAGAGAAGGAAAATTAGATCGATTCCTGGACACCCGGGATGATGATCAAAGAAATAGACGAAGGGATGAAGATACCGAACGAACAGAACGATCACCTCGGACACCAGAAAGACATGTCCACATGATACACGGCGGATTCACAGCAGGTGGGATCTCCAAATCCTCTCGCAAAAGATATCTCAAAGAAGTATATCATGTCGAGGGAGAGGAGAAAGCACTCAACATTCCGGCAATTACATTCACTAAAGAGGATGCATCCAGCGTCATCACAGGACACGATGATCCCATGGTTATCACCATCATATTGGCAAACGCCAACCTACACCGTACCTTGATAGACCAAGGGAGTTCTAAGGATGAAGATACCGAACGAACAGAACGATCACCTCGGACACCAGAAAGACATGTCTACATGATACACGGCGGATTCACAGCAGGTGGGATCTCCAAATCCTCTCACAAAAGATATCTCAAAGAAGTATATCATGTCGAGGGAGAGGAGAAAGCACTTAACATTCCGGCAATTACATTCACTAAAGAGGATGCATCCGGCGTCATCACAGGACACGATGATCCCATGGTTATCACCATCATATTGGCAAACGCCAACCTACACCGCAGCTTGATAGACTAAGGGAGTTCTAAGGGATGAAGATACCGAACGAACAAAACGATCACCTCGGACACCAGAAAGACATGTTCACATGATACACGGCGGATTCACAGCAGGTGGGATCTCCAAATCCTCTCGCAAAAGATATCTCAAAGAAGTATATCATGTCGAGGGAGAGGAGAAAGCAGTCAACATTCCGGCAATTACATTCACTAAAGAGGACGCATATGGCGTCATCACAGGACATGATGATCCCATGGTTATCACCATCATATTAGCAAACGCCAACCTACACCGTACCTTGATAGACCAAGGGAGTTCTACCGACATTTTATTCAAAACAGCCTTTGACAAGCTCGGCTTGGAAGAAAAAGAACTTAAAGCATATCCAAACAGCCTGTTTGGGCTAGGAGATACCCCGGTTCAACCACTCGGATACATACCGCTACATACAACCTTCGGAAAAGGGGACTAATCCAGGACCCTCAAAATAGACTACATCGTAGTCGATGTAAGTTCAGCTTACAACGCTCTCATAGGACGGACAACACTCAACCAACTCGGCACAATAGTCTTGACCCCACACCTATGTATGAAGTTCCCAACCTCAAAAGGGATAGCCACGATAAAAGCAGACCAAAAGACGGCACGTCGCTGTTATAACGAAAGCCTAAACCTCAGAGGCAAAGGAGAAGAGTTCCACATAATCGAGCTGGGCGGAGTTCATCGACGAGAAGAACTTCGTCCCCAGCCAGAAGGCGAGATAGAAAAGATTCAGATCAGAGACACCCCGGAAAAAACAACCAATATCGGCACAATCCTAAAAGGAGATTTAAAAGAATTACTAATACAATTCTTGCGAGATAACGTCGATCTCTTCGCGTGGAAAGCCGCAGACATGCCAGGTATCGACCCGACGCTAATGTGTCACAAGTTGGCGGTCTATCCGGGATCTCGACCGGTGCAGCAGAGACGAAGAAAACTTAGGATAGAGCGATCCCAAGCTGTTGACGAGCAAGTACAGGCACTACTGGAAGCCGGATTCATAAGAGAAGTCAAATACCCGCTGTGGCTAGCCAACGTTGTCTTGGTGAAAAAATCAAATGGGAAGTGGCGAATGTGCACCGATTACACCGATCTCAACAAGGCTTGTCCAAAAGATCCATACCCACTCCCAAGTATCAACGCTCTAGTAGATGCTTCCTCCGGATACAAATATCTCTCGTTTATGGACACATACTCGGGGTATAATCAAATCCCCATGTATCCACCAGATCAAGAAAATACCTCGTTCCTAACACCGAAAGCAAACTACTGCTACATTGTGATGCCTTTCGGTCTCAAGAACGCAGGAGCTACTTATCAAAGCTAATGAATAAAGTCTTCTCAAATCACATCGGAAAAATCATGGAAGTTTATGTGGATGACATGTTGATAAAGACACAAAGCGAAGATACGTTATTATCCGACTTGACTCAAGTGTTTTACACTATAAGGAAGCACAACATGCGGCTCAATCCCGCAAAATGCATCTTCGCAGTCGAAGCAGGCAAATTCTTAGGCTTCATGCTCACGCAAAAAGGAATTGAAGCAAACCCAGACAAATGTCAAGCCATACTCAACATGAAGAGCCCAACTAGAGTCAAAGAAGTACAACAACTCAACGGGAGGTTGGCCGCCCTATCCCGATTCTTAGCAGGAGCTGTGATAAGATCTCTCCCCTTCTATGCTACTTTAAGAAAGGGAAAACACTTCGAATGGATGACAGAATGTGAGCAAGCCTTCCAAGACTTCAAGGAGTTCTTAGGACGGCCACCTATCTTATCTCGACCACAAGAAGGAGAACCGCTCATATTATACCTCGCAGTAAGGAGCCGGGAAATAGCCTCAGCACTAGTCAGAGAAGACAAACATGGGCAACAACTCGTCTACTTCATTAGCAAAGCACTACAGGGATCCGAGCTGAACTACCAGAAAATAGAAAAATTTGCTTATACCCTCATTCTAACATCTCGACGACTTCGCCCGTACTTCCAGGTTCACACCATTAAGGTTCGAACTAATCAGCCCATAAAAGGAATATTATAGAAAATAGATTTGGCAGGCAGAATTCTACAATGGGCAGTCGACTTGTCAGAATTTGACCTCCAATATGAAGCTCGGACGGCCATCAAATCACAGTATCTGGCTGACTTTATCGCAGAATTCACAGATGCCCTAGAAACCCCCACAGAATGGAATCTTTACGTGGACGGTTCTTCAAATAAAACTGGCAGCGGCACGGGCGTGATAATAAAAAGCGACCAAGGAACCCAAGTTGAGCTCTCCCTCAAGTTGGGGTTCTCGGCCTCAAACAACCAGGCAGAATATGAAGCATTATTAGCTGGTTTGAAGCTGGATATAGAGATCGGAGCTCAAAAACTCAACATTTACAGTGATTCACAAGTGGTTACATCACAAATAACAGGGAGCTACCAAGCCAAAGATCCCACCATGAAAAAATATTTGGTTAAAACCAAGGAACAGCTCGAACAAATCGGGGAGTATAAAATCTGCCACATACCCCGCGAGCAAAATGCCCGAGCTGATGCACTCTCAAAACTAGCTAGCACCAAACCTGGAGGCAACAATAAGAGCCTCATCCAGGAAATGTTGCAAAACCCGTCAATCTCGGAAGAAGAAAAAGTCCTGACTATAACAAGTCATGACCAAGGATGGATGACCCCCATAATCAACTACCTCAAAACAGGAACGCTCCCCGCATAAGAAAAGGAGGCAAAGAGGTTAAAAAGGGAGGCACAGTACTACACCATCATAAACAACATCTTGTACAAAAGAGGAATCTCAACACCTTTACTAAAATGCATGCCGACCTCCAACACAAGGGAAGTTCTAGAAGAAATACACGACGGCATTTGTGGCAATCATCTCGGAGCAAGAGCTCTCGCCAAAAACGTACTCCGGACGGGATTTTATTGGCCAACTCTACAGAAAGAAGCTACAGAATTTGTAAAGACATGTCCATCATGTCAGAAACATGCCAACTTTCATATCGCCCCGCCAGAAGAGCTCATTAGCATGACCTCGCCTTGCCCGTTTGCAAAATGGGGACTCGATCTTCTCGGCCCCTTCCCACAGGGATCAGGACAAGTTAAATTCCTCATAGTAGGGGTAGATTACTTTACAAAGTGGATCGAGGCAGAGCCCCTAGCCAATGCCACCGCTCAGAGAAGCCGGAAATTCTTATATAGAAACATTGTCACAAGGTTCGGGGTTCCATATTCAATAACCACAGACAATGGCACTCAATTCACAGATGCAGGCTTCAGAAAACTAGTGGCTGACTTGAATATAAAGCACCAGTACACATCCGTTGAACATCCACAAGCCAATGGACAGGCTGAAGCCGCTAACAAAGTCATATTGGCCGGATTAAAACGGAGATTACAAGATGCAAATGGAGCCTGGGCAGAGGAGCTTCCACAGGTTCTATGGGCATACCAAACGACGCCACATTCCACCACAAAGGAATCCCCTTTTCGATTAGTATACGGAATGGAGGCAATGATTCTAGTAGAAATCGAAGAAGGATCGCCCAGAGTAGTTCACTAAAATGAGGAAGCGAACTCCCAACATCAGAGAAAAGAGCTCGACTTACTACCCGAAATCCAAGAAAGAGCTCGGATCAGGGAAGAAGCTCTAAAGCGCTGAATGGCCTCCAGATATAATCAAAGGGTAGTGCCGAGAAGTTTTGTAGAGGATGATCTCATCCTAATCCGAAATGATATTGGAATAACTCGACCAGGAGAACGAAAGCTGGCAGCAAATTGGAAAGGACCCTACTGAGTTGTAAAAGTACTTGGAAAGGGCTACTACAGACTGTCTGAACTCGATGGATGAGAGCTTCCTAGGTCATGGCACGCCTGCAACCTAAGAAGCGACAGGTCGGCAGAAAGTGAAAAACAATTTCACTGCACGACCACGATAAAGATAAATCGTCCGATAAAGGTGAAAACGCGATTCACCCAAAGGACGATCTAAAGATGCCAACCACTTTCTACAAATCGGTAAAGATGAACACAGAATAATGTAAGAAGTTATCGAAAGTGATCTAAAAAAGAACCTGACGAGGTCTTACGGATCGCTAAAATAATAACTTAAGGACTGGTCGAACGAACCAAGTCAAACTAAGTTATAAGTAAACCCTGGAAAGAGATCTGACAAAGAGTTATACATGTAGTCCCTGAAAGAGATCTGACAAAGATCCAAGAAAGAGGACTACAAAAAATAACTTAAAGGAGACCGACATAATCAAGTCGGACTCCTATCACTAAAAAGTTATACAAGTAGTCCCTGAAAGAGATCTGACAAAGATCCAAGAAAGAGGACTACAAAAAATAACTTAAAGGAGACCGACATAATCAAGTCGGACTCCTACCACTAAAAGTTATGCGAAGTAGTCCCTGAAAGAGATCTGACAAAGATCCAAGAAAGAGGACTACAAAATTAACTTAAAGGAGACCGACATAACTAAGTCGGACTCCTACCACTAAAAGTTATGCGAAGTAGTCCCTGAAAGAGATCTGACAAAGATCCAAGAAAGAGGACTACAAAAATAACTTAAAGGAGACCGACATAACCAAGTCGGACACCTACCACTAAAAGTTATGCAAAGTAGTCCCTGAAAGAGATCTGACAAAGATCCAAGAAAGAGGACTACAAAAAATAACTTAAAGGAGACCGACGTAAACCAAGTCGGACTCCTACCACTTCAAAGTTATCAAAGTAATCCCTGAAAAGAGACCTAACAAAGGTCCAAAAAAGAGGATTACAGAAATAACTAAAAGAGGGACCAGCGCAAAAGACCCATCAAGAAACAAGTTGGACCCCTGAGTCACAACCTCAAAGGATCAAAGCTATAAACGATAAAATAAAACAATCCGAGGAGGTCAAGCTTCAAGATTTCAAACATCAGCAAGAAGATGCCAAGTCAAAAGACTACCTTGTTTTTAAAGGCCGTGAAAGGCCACCAAAACCTACTATCAAAAGACCGTAAGCTATTGTTCAAAATATAAAAGTTGCTAGATAAAGCAACTAAGAAGAGTCAGCAATTGAATAAAAAAGTTTCAAAAGCACACAAGCCGGGCCAGCTACAGATCAACAAGCTTCAGGAACTTTCGTGGCATCATCAGGACAAGGAGAAGGTGGACGAGTCTGAATAGGCACGGCATCTATAGTTCCGTCCTCTCGGTTCATAACTTGGCAATCTGAATCAGGTGCAACCGGAGGAACAGAAGACGTCGACACTTTGGCAGAGGACACAGGAGGAGGATCAGCATCATCATCACCGTCGTCATCAGGGACAGTCTTGCCATCTCTGACAACATTGTCTAAACTGAAAAGGGTGAGATCGGCCTCGGGAGCAATGACCCGAACATGCTCCTTCAAGTTCTCGTAAGCAGCAGTCACGCTGCCAACAAGATGACCTTGGAGCTCAGAATAATCCTCCTGAGCACTGTCCAACTCCCCCCTCAGATGCATCACCTCCCGATAAGTTGTAACATAACTATCTTTATGCATCAGGGCTGTGTCCTCAGCCAACCGTAAAGAAGCCGCCAATGAAAGGGAACTCGCTTTCTCATTCTCTAGATCCTTCTCTAACTTGGTCACCTTTAATTCGAGCTCCTCCTTCAGCCCCTTCATCTGGTCAAACTCTTGCTTTGCCTTCTCCATAAATGCCTTGGTGGCATGAAGAGGGAGACTTTGAGCAGTCCGGTGTATAACGGCCGCCATAAACGCCATCTGCACGTGATTCTAGGCCATAAATTCCAAATGGTGGAGGATGGACACATCGTCCATCAAGAGGGTACCATAGGGCCCAATTTGTTGATCTATGAACGCAATGGCATTGAAGTCAGGGGCATTAAGGTCGAAAGGCTCAACCGTCTTTTGCTTCTTACTTGGAGGGACAGCAGATGGAACGGCAGAAGTAGGGTGAGGATCCACCAAGCGGACCCGAGGTGTCGGAATCACTTTCTTCACCATGGGGGAACTCGGCACTGATGGCTTCTCGCGCACTTGGGATGACCCCTCCCCAGCCTCCTTGGCGGCAATATTCCTGGCAGCAGTCGCCTTCTGCGCCCTCTTAAAAGCTTTCATAGATTCATTATTCTTCACTGACTCTGCAAATAAAACAGAAGTCAAGCTACAAATCGAACAAGTCGGAAATACAGCTACAAGTAACATAAACAAACAGCAAAGAAAACACAAGATACCCAGTTCAGTTTGAAGAAGAGAAGGATTGGTTAGAAATTTCTTTGTATCAAGATGGGGAGCTTGACCCCAGCGTTCTTACAAAATAGTCAAAAAGGCTCGCTCAGCCTCGTCCAACATGTCCCAAGAATACCTGGAGACCCTCACATCTTTTTGCCATTCCAGGGGAAAGGCGGGCTCATCATTTTCGTCCAGAAAAAAAGGCCGAGTTCCTTTAACAGCTCGGACCTTGAAAAAGTAGTTTTTAAAATCGCGGAATGACTCGTCAAACATGGAAAAAACCTTCTTTCCCTGGGTGGAACGAAATGAGACCCAAGCTGCTTTCTTTTTCAACACTCCAGGCTTAGTCAAGACAAACAAGTAGAAGAAGAGAGATTGGGAAGCAGGAATACCAAAGCCATTACACAACAATTGGAAAATTTTTATAAAACCCCAGGAGTTGGGGTGAAGTTGAGAAGGGGCAACATTACAAGACCATAACAGGTCGATTTTAAATTGAGTAAAAGGAAGGGTGATACCAAGCTGACCGAAGAAAAAGTCGTAAGCATAAAAGAAAGGGCGACCATCAACAACCCGAGTTGAAAAACAGACTCTCTCGTCAAAAGAAGGAGGGACAAGTTCATAGTTCTTCTCATCACCAGAATTGCTACAGACACTATGAAACTGCCTAAGCTGAGCACAAAACTCAGAATCAGCCAGCGAGACACACAGGAGAACCGTGGAGTCTACCCAATCGGCCATACCCGCAGGAACCTGGGAAGGCATCTCTACAACGTTATTTTGGGAAGACATGAGGCCAACTAAATCCTACAAAAGAAAAGAAGAGTGGATTACTTAAAAACATCTCGGACATGGGTCAAAACATCTCGACGGAAGGATATACCAAAAAGGGAAAAACCCCAAGACTCAAGAGAAGAAGTCTTGGAGCATCCCTTGGAGGCAGTAAATAAGAAGGGTCTTCAAAAATATTTCTACAGTCTACATCTCGGCACTCATCAAAATAAAATCCAGAAAAGAAAGCAAGGGAAGCAAAGAACGCAAAAGGTCCACCCTTCTACAGTTTATTAATAAAAGCATTGCTCCTACAGTTTACCAACACTACTGCTACAGTTTATCAGAACACCAAAAAGACCAAATGGAAAACAGCAAAGGCACAAACTTTTCAAAATCAAGCACAAAATCATCAGCCAAGGCACAAACAGAAATGGCGGCAACATGCAGAAGAAAAAGATTCAAGCAACAAGAAAAAGTTTCACACCAAAAAATTCCAGAGCATGCAAACCAAGTCAAGCACGATAAAAACAGAAAAATCCAAACTTTCTCCAAAAAAGAAGATCAAAGGGAAAACTTCACCCCAAAAGCTAAAAACAAAATACGAAATGGGACTAACCTGAAGACTAAAAAAGCTTCGAGGAAGAGTGGAAGCATAGAGATAAAGGCTGCCCAGAAGAACGCCAAGCGACGCCACAAACACAAGAAAGTAGAGGAGCAAGCGAAAGACAGAGAGCAGATGAGAGAAACAGAAAAACGAGAGAGTAAAGGGAGGAGTTACGGAGAAGAAGTGAAGAAGAGAAACCGTTTTTTTGATTGAGGGATTCAAAATAAAAGCCAAGAGAGAATGGGGCAATTAAATGCCAGTTAAATGCGGATGTTAAAACCGCTTGCGTTTCCAAAAAAGCGCTAATACAAAAGCGCGCGCTTTTAGAGAAAAACGTTCTACATTCAAAAAAGACTCTACAAAGAAAAGGAATCGACAAAATGCTTGAGTTCGACTTCACTTAAGAAAGACCGAAGTCAAAAACTCGACCTCCAAAGGAAGAATCGAGCTCAAGCAGGGGCACTGTTCATACCCTGGGTCGAGCTGATCGACCCGGGATGTTTAGCGACAAGGCGACCGACCTCTTCAGGTCAGACTATCCGACCTCTTCTCAAAGAGCACGGCCAAATCGACAGGAAAGCCCAATAAAGGGTCAAAATAGAGGAACACGACCCAAATCCAGAGGCAATCCCAGCCTACAGAGATAAAGGCGGTTCCATTGAAGATAAGCTTACCTCACCCAAAAGATAAGATAAGATAAGATAAGATAACTAACTTATCTTATCTAGAAAGGTCACTTCTCACCATTATAAATACACTGGAGCACCTAGGTATAACTCATACTCTGATTCTACTCAATACCTGCTTAATACCCTTGCTAACTTAAGCATCGGAGTCCCTTGTAGGTACCCCCCACCCTCCGGGGACAAAGGAATCAGCACCACCACCAAGTCCAACAAGTCGGACACAACAGCTCCGGCCGTCTCCCCCCAGCCGGACACGTTAGCATCGACCAGCACAGAAGATCTCATTTGAGATCGACCTCCTGTTTCAGGTAACCCTCGGAACAGACCTTTTAGCCACTCAATATTCAAGAAGCACCCAAACATCTCTAAACGAGGTACAAGAATGAGTAGAGAAGTACATCAACATGGAGGAAAACTCTCGACTAGGAGAGATCTCAAAAACCGAACATTCCTACTCCTCTCGGGATAAGGATAAAGAGTCCAAGAAAAAAGAAGATCAACATGGAGAGAAGCCTAGTAAATACCACAATTACACCCCTTCGGGTGTCTCTTGTGGATGTCTACCAAGAAATATGCAATACTGAGAAGATCCCACCACCTCGCCCAATCCAAAACCAAAGAGGTCGGACGTGTTGTGGGTCCACCTCACACCGAAGAGGTCGGACGCATTGAAGGTTCACCTCACACCAAAGAGGTCAGACGCATTGAAGGTCCACCTCACCCCCAAAGAGGTCGGACGAGTTGAAGGTCCACCTCACCCCAAAGAGGTCAGACGAGATGAAGGTCCACCTCACACCAAAGAGGTCAGACGAGTTGAACATCTCACGCCAAAGAAGTCGAACGAGTCGGACGAGTTGAGTGTCTCACGCCAAAGAGGTCGGACGAGTTGAACATCTACCTCACACCCCTGAGAGACATGTTTGTGGAAGATTCACAGGAGGAGGGATCTCTAAATCATCTCACAAAAGACACCTCAAAGAGGTATATTAAGGAAGGGAGAGATGTTTGAAAAGGACAACGGAGTGCGTACAAGCCTTCCAAGATTTCAAAAGTTAGTATGGGGCAACCACCCATTCTTCCCAGACCATGGGAAAGTGAAGAACTCATATTATACCTCGCAGTGGAAAATCGGGCAATAGCCTCACCACTAGTCAGAGAAGATGAAAGTGGGCAACAACCCGTCTACTTCATCAGCAAAGCTCTACAAGGGGCCAAACTAAACTATCAAAAGATAGAAAAAGTTCAATAAACCCCCTCATACTCACCTCTCAACAACTCCACCATACTTTCAAGCTCACACTATCAGAGTTCAGACCAACCCATCCATAAAAGGCATTCTACAGAAAACAGACTTAGCTGGAAGAATCCTATAGTGGGCAATCAAGTTATCAGAATTCGATCCTCGACATGAAGCTTGGACAACCATCAAATCACAATATCTGGCTGACTTCATCACAGGGTACACCCCGGCAACTCCTACAAAATGAAATCTCTACATGGACGACTCTTTTCAAATAAAATGGGGAGTGGTGCAGGTGTAATTATAGAGAGCGATCAGGGAAGCTGATGAGCGGATAATTTGTACGCTTTTTGGCATTGTTTTTAGTATGTTTTTAGTATGATCTAGTTAGTTTTTAGTATATTTTTATTAGTTTTTAGTTAAAATTCACTTTTCTGGACTTTACTATGAGTTTGTGTGTTTTTCTGTGGTTTCAGGTATTTTCTGGCTGAAATTGAGGGACCTGAGCAAAAATCTGATTCAGAGACTAAAAAGGACTGCAGATGCTGTTGGATTCTGACCTCCCTGCACTCGAAGTAGATTTTCTGGAGCTACAAAAGCTTAATTGGCGCGCTCTCAACGGCGTTGGAAAATAGACATCCTGGGCTTTCCATCAATATATGATAGTCCATACTTTGCCCAAGATTTGATGGCCCAAACCGGTGTTCAAAGTCACCATCAGAATTGCCAGCGTTAAACGCCGGAACTGGCACAAGGATGGGAGTTAAACGCCCAAACTGGCACAAAAGCTGGCGTTTAACTCCAAGAGAAGTCTCTGCACGAAAATGCTTCAATGCTCAGCCCAAGCACACACCAAGTGGGCCCGGAAGCGGATTTTTATGTCATTTACTTATCTCTGTAAACCCTAGGCTACTAGTTCTCTATAAGTAGGACCTTTTACTATTGTATTTTCCTCTTTGGATCTTTGGAATCTTTTGATCTTTAGATCTTTTGATCACGTTTGGAGGCTGGCCATTCGGCCAGGCCTAGACCTTGTTCTTATGTATTTTCAACGGTGGAGTTTCTACACACCATAGATTAAGGTGTGGAGCTCTGCTATACCTCGAGTATTAATGCAATTACTCTTGTTCTTCTATTCAATTTCGCTTGTTCTTGTTCTAAGATATCACTTGTTCTTTAACTTGATGAATGTGATGATCCGTGACACTCATCATCATTCTCACCTATGAACGTGTGCCTGACAACCACCTCCGTTCTACCTTAGATTGGGTGGATATCTCTTGGATTCTTTAACCGGAATCTTCATAGTATAAGCTAGAATTGATGGCGGCATTCAAGAGAATCCAGAAGGTCTAAACCTTGTCTGTGGTATTCTGAGTAAGATTCAATGATTGAATGACTGTGACGAGCTTCAAACTCCTGAAGGCTGGACGTTAGTGACAGACGCAAAAGAATCACTGGATTCTATTCCAACCTGATTGAGAACCAACAGATGAATAGCCGTGCCGTGACAGGGTGCGTTAAACATTTTCACTGAGAGGATGGGAGGTAGCCACTGACAACGGTGAAACCCTTGCATACAGCTTGCCATGGAAAGGAGTAAGAAGGATTGGATGAAGACAGTAGGAAAGCAGAGAGACGGAAGAACGCAGCATCTTCATACGCTTATCTGAAATTCCCACTGATGGTGTTTTTGAAGAAAACGAATTTTCCAACACACAAATCCAACCGGCAAGTATACCGGGTCGCATCAAGTAGTAATAACTCACTTAGAGTGAGGTCGATCCCACAGGGATTGATGGATCAAGCAACTTTAGTGGGTGATTAGTTTAGTCAAGCTAACATTGAAGTGAATTTGGATGAAGTGTAACCAACAGAAAGTAAATGGCAAGGAAAATTAAAGTGCAGAAAGTAAAATTGCAAGTAACTTAAAGAACAAGAAAATAAAATTGCAAGAATCTTAAATGACAAGAAATGTAAATTGCATTAAATGTAACGGGGGTTGGGGTGCTAGAAATTAAATGAAAGCAGTAGATCCAAGCTTAGAACAATTGCAAGGAAATTAAATTGCAGGAAAAGTAAATTCAAGGTCACAGTAGCTTAAATGTAAATTGCAGAAGAACACAAGTGCAGGAAATTAAATTGGGAGCAATGAGATGCAACAAAGAGACATAGATCATTTTTCACGTCTCAAAGTGAAACTAACAATTTCAATGAAACAGTAAAAACAGAAGGAAAGCCAAGAGCTCAATTGCTCACTTGACCAAGACAGAAACAAAATTCAACTCAATTGTGAAACTCAGAAAAGAAATTCAAGATCTCAGGGAATCAATGAGACTAGAGAACAAGTCTAGATCTCAAGCCCTTCCTTGATCAATTCAGAGAACAATTTGCAGAAGAAAGAAGAAAAAATGAATTGCAGAATTAAAAGAGAAGATGAAGCAATATGTGAATTTCAATTATGCAGAAAAAGTAAACAAGAGATCTCAAGGTGAGATTGAAACAGAATTTCTTCAATTCTCTACCCAAGATTTAAAGCAGAAAGGAAAACTTAAAGGAGAGAGCTCTCAAATCCTAATATTCCCTAGTGGGTCTCGCCAATTTCTAATGGAGCTCCTCCTTTGAAATGAGAGTGATGCCTTTATATAGGCTTTTTACAAAATAAAAATAAAATGAAATTGAAATTAAAAACAAATTCACAAAATGAAATTCCTAATCTAGCTTCTCTGTGTGCCTTTGAGTCATGTTGAGTGGGCTTTGCTTGCTTTGGATTTGAGGGAAAATGGGTCTTGGATGGCCTTGATTCAATTTGGAGAGGAATTGAATTAAAATGGAATTTTGGCCCATGTTGCTCCGAGGAGGCTGCCCTGCCCTTGTGGAGGGCAAGGCAGAAAATTGGTGCGTGCAGCCTTGGTGCGGTCGTGGTGCATTGGTGTGGTGCGCAGGATGCTGCCCTGCCCTCGCGGAGGGCAGGGCAGAAAAAATTGGTGCGCCAGAAATGTGCCTTGGTGCGTGCTGGTGCTGCCAGAATCATGCCGTGGTGCGCCAGAATTGAGCCTTGGTGCGCCAGAGTTGTGCACCAACAAAATGCTGCCCTGCCCTCGCGGAGGGCAGGGCAGTGTTTCCACTTTGACGTCCTGAGTTCAAAACTTGGATGCTACACACGCTACCCTTTTTCCTTGGCTTTCTTGGTACCAAAGTGAAGCTTAGTTTCTTGCTTCCTCGTGGCTCTTAAAGATGCCTTTCGTTTCTGCCTCAATTGTACGCCAAATATGGATTTCTATATATCGTTGGAAAGCTCTGAATGTCAGCTTTCCAACGCAACTGGAAGCACATCAATCGGACGTCTGTAGCTCAAGTTATAGCCCTTTGAAGTAGGCATGGTCATGCTATGAGCGGCCAGATTTTAACTTAGCGAAAATCTTGCTTCCAACCTCAATGTGCATCACGATTCTGCCCTGCCCTTGGCAAGAGCAGGGCAGTGTGCGTGCTGGCAGCTTCCTTCCTTGATTTGGTCATGGGCTACGCTTTTAAAAGCGTGGCCTAAGGCTCCAAAGTGTACCCCAACTTCAAAGTGTACCCCAAAGCTCTTTTTTTCTCCTTTTTTTTGTGCTTCTTTGCTTCTTTTTCTTCTTATTTTCTACAAGATTTATAAAATTAAAATATCAAGAAAATATATCATTTAAGTACAAAAGCATTCAATATTTAAGCACAATTCATCAATTTCTTGTATGAAAAAACATAGAAAAATAGGTATATGATGACATGTCATCACAACACCAAACTTAAACCTTGCTTGTCCCCAAGCAAGAAAAGAATCATGCAATAGAAATTGACAATCCAAGGTAAGAAGAATAGCAACTCAATGTTCATGGCAAGCTAGTTTTCTATGCATGCTACAATTACAAAAGAGATGTAAATGATTGATGCTTCTATCTAGCTTATTTTATGAAATCTTTTTCTTATAATTCTTCCTTGAAACAAGCTTTTGAAAATTTTTTTTTCTTCTTCTTTTTTTTTTTTAGCTTCTCCTTTTGGGTGCTTTGCCCCATGAGTTGATAACAAAGCTACGACTTCTAAATGCTTTGTTTTCAAGTATTACCACTTGATACATAAGCACCACAAGCATTTAATTAGAGGACTTCATTAAGCTCATTTTTTTTTCTTGACTCTCTAATCATTGATGCTCAGAGCCTTGAGCTTTGAGGGAGTGCTTTTGCACTTGAGCCTAGCCTTAACTTCTAAGTGTTTTGTTTTCAAGCATTTGGCTTGATACATAAACACCACAAGCACTTAACAAATAAATTGCCATTGGTACTCAGAGCCTTCAGCTTTCTCATTCTTTCCCTTTTTCTTTTCTTGCTTTAATTGTATTTGCTTCTTCAAGGTTTTCATGATTTCAAAAGATTTCACAAAATGTACAAGATGAAAAACTTCAATTAAATAAAATCCAATGCAATTGAGCAACAATTAATCATACTAGCTTTCCAATACTTGTATGCACATGCTAAAATCTTCTTTAATGCCTTGTTTGTTTATGATCATGATGCTTTATTGCTTTTGAACTCACAGGATTTAAGTTGGTAGTCATAATGTCACAAAAACATATTTCAAAACAAATTCAAGCTATGCTTAGTCATACCACACATGTATACAGAAAATATAAAGACAATCATGCAATTTAAAGTGCTGGAGATAAATGAGAGGAAAAGGAACTTTACAACCTTGTAGTCCATCTTCTCTATTGTTGTCATTTTCCTCCCATTCTTCTCCTTCCCATACCAAATCAGAATGCTTGCTTTTCCTCAAGCAACAATTAGAACAATGGTGGTGGGGTCTAAAATGGATCATGAATGTCTCACACAAAAGGATGTCAGTAGCATATGTGTTTAGGCAAGCAAGATTAAGAGTAACTATCAAGGCACAGATAAACAGAAACATTATGATTGCAAACATAGGATGGTGTGCATGATACATTGCATAAAAGAAATAAGTGGCACACCAAACTTAGTGTGACACTCTCACTTGGAATTGATGCAAGTATCTAGTAAACATTGAACCAAATTTTGTTGCATAGCAACACCAAACTTAGAATACAACCATATATCAATTTATTTGAATTAAAACTAAACAAAAGAAACTGTTATATGTTAAATACAATCACCAAGCCAAGAATATGTCATGAATAAGGATCTATTGGTGATATATTAACAAAAACAGTTAAGAAGCAAAATAAGTGGAAGTATTAAAAATAAAGAAATAACTAAAGTAAACAGAATAATAAAGTGTCAAACCAAAAGAAAAACAACACTGCAAAGGCCTTATGATTATGCAGACAAGTGGTGTTGCTTAATGAATTGCATAGAGAATTAATTGGCACACCAAACTTAGAATCTTAGTGTGTCACTTCCATTTTTGATTTGATGCAATCATCCAAAAAGTTTGAAAACAAGTTGTTGCAAGACAACACCAAACTTAGAATGTAACCATATGCCCATTTATTGAATTTAAACAAAGTAAAGAACGAAAACAAAGCAGAGAAGAAATTATACCTATGGTTGGGTTACCTCCCAACAAGTGCTCTTTTAGTGTCATTAGCTTGACATGTTGTTCTTCACTTTCTTCCTCTTCTTCCAATTGGTTAAGAGGAATGACTTCAAGAGGGGAGAAGTTTCAGCTTTTGTCCCCTTTCTTGGTTTCCTCTCAGCAAGCTTTCTTTTGAAATTGGCTTGGTTGAGCTTGCTTGCTGACTTAGGGACAGAATTGGTGCTCTTGTTAGTTGCCTTCACTTCTTTGATGTTAAGACATGGTTGCTGTGTGATTTTTGGAGTTTGATCTTCATCCAGAGCCTTTTGAATTGGTGGTTCAATGAGCTTGTCCTTCATGTGCCTCTCTGTTTCCCTTGAGTTTGGACGTTCTTGATTGTCCTCCTCACTAGCTTGTTTTTCCACTTCCTCTTTTACACTCAACATTTGCTTTAATAGCTCTTTCATGGAGGAGGTTTGTTGATCTTCCCAAGCTTTCTTCATCTCCTCTTCATACCTTTCAATCATGGATTCAAGTGTTGAGGTATTTTGGTCAAGGGAAGTTTGTGAGAGTTGTGAGTTGTCATGTGCTCTTGTCATCTCAAGTGCAGTTTCAGGTTCAAATATTTCCACCACCTCTTTTTTCATTGAGATTTTACTTGACACAGAGGCTTCCTCATCTGGCCCTTCCTCTTTCCTTGTTGCACTCACCACTTGAGCTAACATTATTTCCATGTTTTTGAATGAATTCTCTTGCTCGTTCCAGGCTATCTGTGCCTCCCTCTCATATTTTTCAATCATGGTCTCAAGCTTTGAGAGGCTTTGGTTCATGGAAGTTTGTGTGGGTGGTGAATTTTGATAGAGGCTTTCTGTTGAAGCATGGTCAAGTGATGATATCTTTGGATGAATATCATATGGAGCATTAGAATTTCCTTCCCAGCCACCATTAGAATCATGACTACCATCATTTTGTGGTGGAAGAAAATATACCATATGATTTTCTTGCTCATCTTGTATCTGTGAAGCAAATCTCCATGGATTGGAGTGCTCAGAATCTGTGATTTCTTGGTGATATTCCCAACCACCATTAGAGATTGGTGATGGTGGGTAATATCCCATAAAATTTGTTTGATCACAAGATGAGTTGAACTCCATTTAAATTTTGTAAAACACAACACCAATGAAAATTGGAATTACTCATATCAGAAATGAGTTTTGCTTAGTGAGGCAAAAACACAAACACCTTGGTTTCAACCTAGAACAGAGAACAAAAAAAAAATGCTTGATCTAGACTTCTCACCCACTTAATCATTGTTGATCTAATCAATCCCCGACAACGGCGCCAAAAACTTGATGGTGTTTTTGCAGAAAACGAATTTTCCAACACACAAATCCAACCGGCAAGTATACCGGGTCGCATCAAGTAGTAATAACTCACTTAGAGTGAGGTCGATCCCACAGGGATTGATGGATCAAGCAACTTTAGTGGGTGATTAGTTTAGTCAAGCTAACATTGAAGTGAATTTGGATGAAGTGTAACCAACAGAAAGTAAATGGCAAGGAAAATTAAAGTGCAGAAAGTAAAATTGCAAGTAACTTAAAGAACAAGAAAATAAAATTGCAAGAATCTTAAATGACAAGAAATGTAAATTGCATTAAATGTAAAGGGGGCTGGGGTGCTAGAAATTAAATGAAAGCAGTAGATCCAAGCTTAGAACAATTGCAAGGAAATTAAATTGCAGGAAAAGTAAATTCAAGGTCACAGTAGCTTAAATGTAAATTGCAGAAGAACACAAGTGCAGGAAATTAAATTGGGAGCAATGAGATGCAACAAAGAGACATAGATCATTTTTCACGTCTCAAAGTGAAACTAACAATTTCAATGAAACAGTAAAAACAGAAGGAAAGCCAAGAGCTCAATTGCTCACTTGACCAAGACAGAAACAAAATTCAACTCAATTGTGAAACTCAGAAAAGAAATTCAAGATCTCAGGGAGTCAATGAGACTAGAGAACAAGTCTAGATCTCAAGCCCTTCCTTGATCAATTCAGAGAACAATTTGCAGAAGAAAGAAGAAAAAATGAATTGCAGAATTAAAAGAGAAGATGAAGCAATATGTGAATTTCAATTATGCAGAAAAAGTAAACAAGAGATCTCAAGGTGAGATTGAAACAGAATTTCTTCAATTCTCTACCCAAGATTTAAAGCAGAAAGGAAAACTTAAAGGAGAGAGCTCTCAAATCCTAATATTCCCTAGTGGGTCTCGCCTCTTTCTAATGGAGCTCCTCCTTTGAAATGAGAGTGATGCCTTTATATAGGCTTTTTACAAAATGAAAATAAAATGAAATTGAAATTAAAAACAAATTCACAAAATGAAATTCCTAATCTAGCTTCTCTGTGTGCCTTTGAGTCATGTTGAGTGGGCTTTGCTTGCTTTGGATTTGAGGGAAAATGGGTCTTGGATGGCCTTGATTCAATTTGGAGAGGAATTGAATTAAAATGGAATTTTGGCCCATGTTGCTCCCAGGAGGCTGCCCTGCCCTTGTGGAGGGCAGGGCAGAAAATTGGTGCGTGCAGCCTTGGTGCGGTCGTGGTGCATTGGTGTGGTGCGCAGGATGCTGCCCTGCCCTCGCGGAGGGCAGGGCAGAAAAAATTGGTGCGCCAGAAATGTGCCTTGGTGCGTGCTGGTGCTGCCAGAATCATGCCGTGGTGCGCCAGAATTGAGCCTTGGTGCGCCAGAGTTGTGCACCAACAAAATGCTGCCCTGCCCTCGCGGAGGGCAGGGCAGTGTTTCCACTTTGACGTCCCGAGTTCAAAACTTGGATGCTACACACGCTACCCTTTTTCCTTGGCTTTCTTGGTACCAAAGTGAAGCTTAGTTTCTTGCTTCCTCGTGGCTCTTAAAGATGCCTTTCGTTCCTACCTCAATTGTACGCCAAATATTGATTTTCTATATATCGTTGGAAAGCTCTGAATGTCAGCTTTCCAACGCAACTGGAAGCACATCAATCGGACGTCTGTAGCTCAAGTTATAGCCCTTTGAAGTAGGCATGGTCATGCTGTGAGCGGCCAGATTTTAACTTAGCGAAAATCTTGCTTCCAACCTCAATGTGCATCACGATTCTGCCCTGCCCTTGGCAAGAGCAGGGCAGTGTGCGTGCTGGCAGCTTCCTTCCTTGATTTGGTCATGGGCTACGCTTTTAAAAGCGTGGCCTAAGGCTCCAAAGTGTACCCCAACTTCAAAGTGTACCCCAAAGCTCTTTTTTTCTCCTTTTTTTTTGATGCTTCTTTGCTTCTTTTTCTTCTTATTTTCTACAAGATTTATAAAATTAAAATATCAAGAAAATATATCATTTAAGTACAAAAGCATTCAATATTTAAGCACAATTCATCAATTTCTTGTATGAAAAAGCATAGAAAAATAGGTATATGATAACATGTCATCACCCACCAATGAATTACATAAGTATCTCTATCTCTATCTTTATGTTTTATTCATCATTCATAACCATTTGAGTTTGCCTGACTAAGATTTACAAGGTGACCATAGCTTGCTTCATACCAACAATCTCTGTGGGATCGACCCTTACTCGCGTAAGGTTTATTACTTGGACGACCCAGTACACTTGCTGGTTAGTTGTGCGAAGTTGTGTTTATGCCATGGTATTGAATACCAAGTTTTTGGATTCATCACCGGGGATTATTTGAGTTGTGAAAAGTATTGATCATAATTTCGTGCATTAGAAGCCAAATCAAGCTAAATAACCAAGCTGAATACGAGGCACTACTGGCTGGGTTAATGCTAACTAAGAAGGTAGGAGCTTACCGTGTCCAGCGATTCCCAAGTAGTCACCTCACAAATAGAAGGGAGCAACCAAGCTGAGGATCCGACCATGAAAAATTATCTCGGACAATTCGGGGGACCCTGGACAAAACTAGAGAACAGCTCGGACAATTCGGGGGACCCTGGACAAAAACAAAAAACAGCTCGGACATTTCGGGGAATATAAAGTCCAACACATACCTCGGGAGCAGAATGCATGAGCTGATGCATTTTCAAAACTAGCCAACACCAAACCAGGGGGCAATAACAGAATTCTCATCCAGGCAACATTACAAGACCACAACAAGGAAGGAAACAAACCCTCTCCTCGGGGTCCGGCGACACCAACTCATTCTACGGAACCTCCTAAGTCGCACACAGTACTCAGGGTCAGCCACAGTAACACGCATTAAAACTATGGAATCCAGTCAATCAGACATGCCGTCCGGGATCTTAGTAGACATCTCAGCAATATTTTTTTAAGAAGACATAGGTCAACCATGTGGTTATTACCAAACAACTCGGACAAATAAGGAAACAACTCGGACAATAATAGCAAAACATCAAGTGTCAGACACAACAGTAAAAGGGAAACCCCAAGACTCACACGAAAGTCCAGGGGCACCCTTTGGAGGCAACAAGAGAGCAAAAACCCAAATACAAAGTCTAAAGCTTTACATCAAAAGCATGTTAGCTTCTACATTGCCCCACCAGAGGAGCTCATCAATGTAACATTACCTTGGCCGTTCGCAGAATGGGGACTCGACCTCCTCGGACCCCTTCCCCAAGGATCAGGACAAGTCATGTTCCTCATTGTAGGGGTGGATTACTTCACAAAATGGATTGAGGCAGAGCCCCTAGCTAATGCCACTGCTTAAAGAAGTCGAAAATTCTTATATAGAAACATTTTTACAAGGTGTGGGGTTCCTTACTCCATCACCACAGATAATGACACTCAATTCACAGACGTAGGCTTTAGAAAGTTGGTAGCCGACTTGAAAATAAAGCACCAATTCACACTCGTAGAACACCCATAGGCTAATGGACAAGCAGAAGCTTCCAATAAGGTCATACTAGTCGGGTTAAAACGGAGGCTACAGGACGCAAAGGGAGCTTGGGCTGAAGAGCTCCCACAAGTCCTATGGGCATATCGGACAACTCCACATTCCACCACAAAGGAATCACCTTTCCGACTGGCTTATGGAATGGAGGCAATGATATCGGTAGAAGTCGAAGAAGGATCTTCCAAAATGATCCTCTACAATGAAAAAGCTCATCCTAAATATCGAAACAAGTCGACTGGGATAGGGAAAGCTAGTAGCTAAATTGGAAAGGACCCTGGCAAGTAACAGAAGTACTGGGGAAAGGTCACCACAAAGTGTCCGACCTCGAGGGGCGAGAGATACCAAGGTCATGGCATGCCTGCAAAAGGTGCCAGGCCGAGATCTAAAAGATTGCCTGACCTAGAAGGGTAAGCACTAACATGTACACACTCTTATTCATATCCTCATTTTATTGTTTAAAAGTTCGCAGATTCCCTAAAAAGTTTCCTACCAAGACATCTAATTACGACAGGTCGGCAAGGTGAAAACCAAATTCACCGCCCGATCACGACAAAGGTCGGCATGGTGAAAACCAAATTCACCGCCCGATCACGACAAAGTCGGCAAGATGAAAGCCAAATTCATCGTCCGATTACAAAGCGACAGGTCGGCAAGGTGAAAACCAACTTCACACCCCGACCACGATGAAAACCGAATTCACCGTTTGATTTCGACAAAGGTCGACAAAGTGAAAACCAAATTCACTGCTCAATCAAGACGCATTAATCTGAAGCATTCATCGTCTGATTATAAAGCAACAGATTGGCAGAAAGTGAAGAACAGATTCACTGTACGATCTCGATAGGAATGATCGTCCGACAAAGGTGAAAACGCGATTCAGCTAAAGGACGATCAAACTGGGACAGAAACCACCATCTACAAATCGGCAAAGATGAACACAGAATAATGCAAGAAGTTATCGAAAGTGATCCCAAAAAGAACCTGACGAGGTCTTATGGATTGCTATATAATAACTTAAAAAGACTGGCCGACACTAAAAAGTCGGACCAAGTCAACCCAAGTTATCAGCGAATCCCTGGAAAGAGGTCTGGCCAACCCTATTAAAGAGAAATTGCTATAACTTAGAAGAGATCGACCTAACGAAGTCGGTTTCCTACAAAACAAGTTATAAAAGTAATACCTGAAAGAGATCTAACAAAGGTCCAAGAAAGAGGATTACAAAAATAACTTAGAAGAGATCGACCTAACGAAGTCGGTTTCCTACAAAACAAGTTATAAAAGTAATCACTGAAAAAGACCTGAACAAGGTCCAAGAAAGAGGATTACAGAAATAACTAAGGAGAGCCCGACATGACAAAGTCAGCCCAAATGACAAAAGAGTTATAAAAGTAATCCCTGAAAGAGACCTGAACAAGGTCCAAGAAAGAGGATTACAGAAATAACTCAGGAGAGCCCGACATGACAAAGTCAGCCCAAACGATAAAAAAATTATAAAAGTAATCCTTGAACGAGACCTGTTCCGAGGGTTACCTGAAACTGTAAGTCGATCTCGGATGAGATCTTCTGGGTTGGTCGGAGCCGACGTGTCCGGCAGGTGTACGGCGGCCGGAGCTGGAGTGTCCGACTTGTTGGACTTGGTGGTGGAGCTGATCCTTCGTCCCCAGAGGGTGGGGGGTACCTGCAAGGGACTCCGATGCTTAAGTTAGCAAGGGTATTAAGCAGGTATTGAGTAGAATCAGAGTATGAGTTATACCTGGGTGCTCCAGTGTATTTATAATGGTGAGAAGTGACCTTTCTAGATAAGATAAGTTAGTTATCTTATCTTATCTTTTATCTTATCTTTAAGTGAGGTCATCTTTAAGGGAACCGCCTTTATCTCCATGGGCTTCGGGCTGCCCTTGGATTTAGGACGTGTTCCTCTATTTGGGCCCTTTGTTTGGGCTTTCCTGTGACTTGGCCGAGCTCTTTGAGAAGAGGTCGGGTTGTCCTGACCTGAAGAGGTCGGTCGCTTTGTCTGTAGAACATCCCGGGTCGGACAGCTCGACCCAGGGTATGAACAGTGCCCCTACTTGAGCTAGGTCTTCTTTTTTAAGGCCGAGTCTTTGACTTCGGTCCCTCTTTTGGTGAAGCCGAACTCAAGCATTTTGTCGATTCCCTTTTTGTAGAGTCCTTTTTGAATGTAGAACGTTTTCTTCTAAAAGACGCGCGCTTTTATGCCAGTGCAAGGGTTTAATGCTTTTTAATTTTGAGCATTAATTGCCCCGTTTCCTTTAGGCTCTTTTACTTTGGATTTTGAAACCCCGAAAACGGTTTCTCTTCTTTTGCTTCTTTCGTAACTTCTTTTCTTAGTTCTCTCCACTCTCTGTTTGCATTTCTGTTTTCCTTGTGGTGCAGCGTCATTTGGCGTCGGAGCTTGAGGTCTTTGTGTTTCTTATTGCTCTCGTTCGCATTCCCGGATTTTGTCTTCCTCCTTTGGTTTTTGTTGAAGCTCGCTTGTTCTTCCCAGGTTGGTAATAACTTTTCTCGTCTTCTTCGTGGCTTCGTCTTTGATTTTGGTGAAGTTCTGGTTTTGCATGTTTTGAAAGTTTGGATCTTTTGTGATCTTTTACTCGTTGCTGTGATATGCTTTTCTTATCTTCCTTCTTGTGGTTTTTCTTTGGAATTTCTGTTGAGACTTTCTGGGGTTTTACTGTTGCTTTCTGGTTGCTTTTGATACTGGTAAAAGATCTGTATCTGTTTCTTACTTTTGGAGATTGCTTCCTGTCTGATCTTTTTCAAAAAAGGTTGCGTCTTTTAATGGTCTCCGCTTGTCGTTGTTTGATGTTTGGGATTTCTTGGCAGGCTTGTAATGATTTGCTGTGTTTTTCTTTGGCGAAAGGCATTTGTTTTTTTAAATCCTTTTTGAGTAATGCTAGGATGTAAACTGTAGAGTATTTGTGGAAACCTTGCTTTGTTACTGCCTCCAAAGGATGCCCCAGGACTTTGGTTTGAGTTTTGGGGTTTTCTTTTTCGTGTTTTCATCGCCTGAGAAGTTTTGGCCGAGTTGTTTTCTCCCTATCCGAGATGTTTGTAGTAACCCCTATCTTTTTTCTTACTTTGTAGGATTTAGTTGGCCTCATGTCGTCTCACAATAACATTGTAGAGATGTCTTCCAGAGTTCCCGAGGGGATGTCCGATTGGCTGGACTCCCTTGTTTTGTTGTGTGTTTCCGTTGTGGATGCTGAGTTCTGCACAGAGCTGAGGAAGCATCATAGGATTTGTGGGAACAATGCTCACGAGGGGATTACGAGCTTGTTGCTCCTGATTCTGACGAGAGGGTTTGCTTTCCGACTTCCATCGAGGGGGAGCGTCCTTTATTTTATGCCTATGAATACTTTTTCAGCCAATTGAATGTTACTTTTCCTTTCACTGCTTTTGAAACCGACCTGTTGTGGTCGTGTAATATTGCTCCATCCCAGCTTCACCCTAATTCCTGGGGTTTTATTAAAATTTTCCAACTTCTCTGTCATGAACTAGATGTAACACCTTCCTAGAATTTGTTTCTTTACTTGTTTGTTTCTGCCAAGCCTGGCGGCTCTTCAAAGAAGAAAGCTTCTTGGGTTTCTTTCCGGTCCGCCCAGGGCCATAAAGTGTTTGCGATGTATGATGAGTCTTTTAAGGACTTCAAAAACTACTTTTTTAAAGTTCGAGCTGTTGAGGGGGCCCGCCCCTTTTTTCTTGATGAAAATGACGAGCCTGCTTTTCCTCTAGAGTGGCAAAAGAATGTAAGAGTGCCACGTTACACATGGGAAATGCTTAGTGAGGTTGAGCGGGCTTTTGTAGTTGTTCTTGAAGATTTGTGGGGAAAACCTCCCCATCTGGATACAAAGAGTTTTCTGAATGATCCGTCCTTGGTTCGGCCTGCTTTGGGCCTCTATATTTATTTCTTTTTTGTTCCTCTTTCGTGACTCTTTGTCTTGGTTGTTTTTGTGTTTGCAGAGATGTCTAAAAACAATGACTCCATGAAGGCCTTCAAGAAGGCGAAGAAGGAAACTGCTGCTCTGAACATCTCGGCCAAGGTGGCCAGCGAGGGGTCTTCACAGGTCCCCCTGAAGCCCCCTGTGCTGAGTTCCTTTGGGCCGAGGAAAGTGATTCCTACTCCCCAGTTTCATCAGGTCGATCCTCCTCAAACTTCTGCTGCTGCTTCTGGTGCCCCTCTTGTGAAAAAACAAAAAACATCTGAACCCTTTAATTTGGATGCTCTGGACTTTGATGCCATTGAGTTTGTTGACCAGCAAATTGCCCCCCTATGATGGGCTTTCCATGGACGATGTGTCTCTTTTAAAGCATTTGTACTTTATTACCCAAAATAGTGTGAAGATGGCCCACATGGGTGCGGCTATTTTTCGAACAATTCAGGGGATTCCGGTTCATGCTACCAAATCTTTTATGGAGGAGGCCAAGTCAGAGTTTGATCGAATCAAGGGTCTGAAGGAGGAGTTGGTGGTGAAGTTGGCCAAGGTGGAGAAGGAACTGGAGGGTGAGAAGGCGAGCTCTATTGCCCTTGCCGCTTCTCTGAAGCTGGCCGAAGACATGGCTTTGAAACATAAGGATAGCTATGTCTCGGCTTATAGGGAATTGATGCGTCTTCGGGGAGGAGGTGGAGATAGCTCGGACTAACTATAGTGAGCTTCAGGGTCATCTTGTGGGTAGCGTAACTGCTGCCTCCGAGAACCTGATGGAGCAGTTCCAGGTTGTTGCTCCTGATGCCGACTTGACTCTCATCAGTCTGGATAATATTGTGAGAGATGGTAAGATTGTCCCTGATGACCAGGATGATGAAGAGACTGATCCTCCCCTGGTGCCTTCTCTTAAAGTGTCGACCTCCTCTGTTCTTCCCGTCACATCTGATCCGGATTGCCAGATTCTGAACCGAGATGATGGAACCGTGGATGCCGTGCCCCTTCAGACTCGTCCTCCTTCTCCTCATACTGATGCTGTTGGGAAAGCTCCCGACCTTTAGCTGATCTTTTTCTGGACATTTTATGTAAGTAGCCCGTTTTGTGGGTTTTTAAACTTTTGTTTTGTTTGACACTTCTAGTTGTCTTGCAACTTTTTTGGAAAAACAAAAAGTAGCTTCTGAGGTTGATTTTGTGGTGATCTCTTGAAGCTTTTATCGTATTATGCATGATATCTGTTTGAAATTTTGCTGTTCTGACCTCTTTAGGTTGTTTGCGTGCTTTATCGTTTGTAGCTCGGATCCTTTTGAGGTCATGCATGTGGGGGGTCTGATTTTTTTCTTCGATTTCCTCGCTCTTTGTTTGTATTTTTGACACCTTATGACCGATTTCTTTATGTTGGTCCCCCTCAAAAGTTATTTTATGATCCCCTTTTCTAGGCTTTTACTTGGTCTTTTTCAGGGATTATGTTGATAACTTTCTAATGGTAAGAGTCTGACTTGGTTGTGTCGGTCTCCTTTAAGTTATTTTTCCGTAGTCCTCTTTTTTGGATCTTTGTCAGATCTCTTTCAGGGACTACTTGTATAACGTTTCCGATGGTAAGAGTCCGACTTGGTTGTGTCGGTCTCCTTTAAGTTATTTTTCGTAGTCCTCTTTTTTGGATCTTTGTCAGATCTCTTTCAGGGACTACTTGTATAACTTTTCCGATGGTAGGAGTCCGACTTGGTTGTGTCGGTCTCTTTTAAGTTATTTTTCGTAGTCCTCTTTTTTGGATATTTGTCAGATCTCTTTCAGGGACTACTTGTATAACTTTTTAGTTTTGGGCTGACTTTGTTATGTCAGGCCCTTCTAAGTTAAAGTAATCCTCTTTAATAGGGTTGGCCAGACCTCTTTCCAGGGTTTACTTATAACTTGGGTTGACTTGGTCCGATTTCTAAATGTCGGCCAATCTTTTAAGTTATTATATTAGCTATCCGTAAGACCTCATCAGGTTCTTTTTTGGATTGCTTTCGATAACTTCTTACATTATTCTGTGTTCATCTTTGCCGATTTGTAGAAAATGGTTGGCGTCTTTAGATCGTCTTTCGGGTGAATCGCGTTTTCACTTTTATCGGACGATTGTCTTTTTCATGGTCGCGCAGTGAATTTGTTTTTCACTTTCTGCCGACCTGTTGCTTTATAATCGGACGATGAATACTTCAGATTAATGCGTCTTGACATCTTGTAGAATATCTTAATAATCTTTATTCAAAGGGAAAAGTGCAAATATGTACATGTGGGAATTTCCTTGTCCCTTTAAGTTGGGTACGATCTAAGTCTCGATATGGTGCCTCATTAAAAAACCTTTTCAGGAAAAAGAGCGCATCCATTTAGTGAGATCTTTTACCTTTTCTAACTGTAGTACCTTCTTAGGTTGCAGGCATGCCATGATCGAGGAAGCTCTCATCCATCGAGCTCGGACAGTCTGTAGTATCCCTTCCCCAGTACTTCAATGATTCGGTAGGGTCCTTTCCAGTTTGCTGCCAGCTTTTCTTCTCCGGGTCGAGCTGTTCCGATGTCATTTCTGATTAAGATGAGATCATTCTCTACAAAATTTCTCGGTACTACCTTTTGATTATATCTGGAAGCCATTCGTCGCTTTAGGGCTTCTTCCCTGATTCGAGCTCTTTCTTGGATTTCGGGCAACAAGTCGAGCTCTTCTCTATGGAGTTGGGAGTTTGCTTGTTCATTGTAGTGGACTACTCGGGGAGATCCTTCTTTGATTTCTATTGGAATCATTGCCTCCGCTCCGTATGCTAGTCGGAATGGTGATTCGTTTGTAGTGGAATGAGGGGTTGTTCGATATGCCCATAGGACCTGTGGAAGTTCCTCAGCCCAAGCTCCCTTTACTTCTTGTAGCCTCCGCTTTAATCCGGCCAATATAACTTTGTTGGCCACTTCGGCTTGTCCATTAGCTTGGGGATGTTCAACGGAGGTGAACTGGTGTTTTATGTTCAAGTCGGCCACCAGTTTTATGAAGCCTGCCTCTGTAAATTGGGTACCGTTGTCCGTGGTGATGGAGTATGGTACCCCGAACCTCGTAATAATGTTCCTATATAGGAATTTTTGACTTCTTTGAGCGGTGGCGTTGGCCAGGGGTTCTGCCTCGATCCATTTTGTGAAATAATCTACTCCTACTATGAGGAATTTTACTTGTCCCGATCCCTGTGGGAAGGGTCCGAGAAGGTCGAGTCCCCATTTTGCAAATGGCCAGGGTGAGGTCACACTGATGAGCTTTTCTGGTGGGGCGATGTGAAAGTTGGCATGCTTCTGGCATGGTGGACATGTCCTTACGAATTCTGTAGCCTCTTTTTGTAGAGTTGGCCAATAGAATCCCGCCCGGAGTATCTTTTTGGTGAGAGCTTGCGCTCCGAGATGATTACCACAAATGCCGCTGTGTACTTCCTCCAAGACTTCTTTTGTGTTGGAAGTTGGTACGCATTTTAGTAAAGGTGTTGATATCCCTCTTTTGTACAGCGTGTTGTTTATGATGGTGTAGTACTGTGCCTCCCTTTTTAGCCTCTTCGCCTCCTTTTCATCTGTAGGGAGTTCTTCCGTTTTGAGGTAGTTTATTATGAGTGTCATCCATCCTTGATCCCGACCTATTATGGCTAGGATTCTTTCTTCTTCCGCTATTGACGGTTTCTGTAGTACCTCCTGGATGAGGCTTCTGTTGTTGCCCCCTGGTTTGGTGCTGGCTAATTTTGAAAGGGCGTCAGCTCGGGCATTTTGCTCACAAGGTATGTGGTGGATCCTATATTCCCCGAGCTGTCCGAGCCGTTCTTTGGTTTTATCCAAATATTTTTTCATGGTCGGATCTTTGGCTTGGTAGCTTCCCGTTATTGGTGAGGTGATGACTTATGAGTCACTGTAGATGTTGAGTTTCCGAGCTCCAACCTCCCTAGCCAGCTTCAGACCAGCTAGTAGTGCTTCGTATTCTGCTTGGTTGTTTGAGGCCGGAAATCCGAATTTAAGGGAGAGCTCAAGTTGAGTTCCTTGATTGCATTCAATTATCACACCCGCACCGCTTCCTGTTTTATTCGAGGAACCGTCCACATATATGTTCCACTCTTTGGGGATTTCCGGGATGTCTGTAAATTCTACGATGAAGTCAGCCAGGTGCTGCGATTTGATTGCTGTACGTGCCTCGTATTTTAGGTCGAATTCGGATAACTCGATTGCCCATTGTAGTATTCTTCCTGCTAGATCTGTTTTCTGCAATATCCTTTTTATGGGTTGGTTGGTTCGAACTTTAATGGTATGTGCTTGGAAATATGGGCGAAGCCGCCGGGATGTGAGGATCAGAGCGTAGGCAAATTTTTCTATTTTCTGGTAGTTCAACTCGGATCCCTGTAGTGCTTTATTAATGAAGTAGACGGGTTGCTGTCCTCTTTCGTCTTCTCGAATCAGCGTTGAGGCTATTGCCCGACTTCCTACTGGGAGGTATAGTATGAGCGATTCTCCCTCTTGTGGTCGAGATAGGATAGGTGGTTGCCCTAAGAATCTTTTGAAGTCGTTGAAGGCTTGTTCACATTCTGTTATCCATTCGAAGTTCTTTCCCTTCTTTAAGGTAGCATAGAAAGGGAGGGATATTATCACTGATCCTGCTAGGAATCTAGACAAGGCTGCCAACCTTCCATTGAGCTGTTGTACCTTTTTGACGCAAGTTGGGCTCTTCATGTTAAGTATGGCCTGGCATTTATCTGGATTTGCCTCGATTTCCCTTTGTGTGAGCATAAATCCTAAAAATTTACCTGCTTCTACTGCGAAGGTGTATTTAGCCGGGTTGAGTCGCATGGCATGTTTCCTTATGGTATCGAATACTTGAATCAGATCGGTTAGCAATGTCTCTTCACTTTGCGTCTTTATCAACATATCATCTACGTAGACCTCCATGATTTTTCCGATGTGATCTGAGAAGACTTTATTCATTAGCATTTGATAAGTGGCTCCTGTGTTTTTCAGGCCGAAAGGCATCACAATGTAACAATAATTTGCCTTAGGTGTAAGAAATGAGGTTTTTTCTTGGTCTGGCGGATACATGGGTATCTGGTTGTACCCTGAGTAGGCGTCCATGAATGAGAGATACTTGTATCCCGATGAAGCATCTACTAGAGCGTTGATGCTTGGGAGTGGGTAAGGGTCTTTCGGGCAGGCTTTGTTGAGGTCGGTGTAGTCGGTGCACATTCGCCACTTCCCATTTGACTTTTTTACCAAGACGACGTTTGCTAGCCATAGTGGATATTTGACTTCCCTTATGAACCCGGCCTCAAGTAGTGCTTGTATTTGTTCTTCTACAGCCTGGGCTCGTTCTGGTCCAAGCTTTCTCCGTCTTTGTTGTACCGGCCAGGATCCCGGATAGACTGCCAATTTGTGGCTCATTAGTTCGGGATCAATACCTGGCATGTCGGCGGCTTTCCATGCAAAGAGATCAATATTGTCTCGTAGGAACCGTATTAGTGATTCCTTTATGTCTTCTTTTAGGATCGTGCCTATATTAGTTGTTTTATCCGGGGTATCTCCGATCTGGATTCTTTCTACTTCTCCTTCGGGTTGTGGTCGGAGTTCTTCTCGCCTCTGAACTCCACCGAGCTCGATTGTGTGGAACTCCCCTCCTTCACCTCGGAGGTTTAGGCTTTCGTTATAACAGCGACGTGCCATCTTTTGATCTGCCTTTATCGTAGCTATCCCTTCCGCAGTTGGGAATTTCATACATAGATGTGGAGTTGAAACTATTGCACCGAGTTGATTTAACGTTGTTCGACCTATTAAGGCATTGTAGGCTGAGCTTACGTCGACCACGATGTAGTCTATCTTGAGTGTTCCAGATTGGTTCCCCTTTCCAAAGGTTGTATGCAACGATATGTATCCTAGTGGTTGAACTGGGACATCTCCCAGTCCGAACAAACTGTTTGGGTATGCTCTTAGCTCTTTTTCTTCTAGGCCGAGTTTGTCGAAGGCAGTTTTGAATAAGATATTGGCAGAGCTTTCCTGGTCGATTAGTGTGCGATGGAGGTTGGCGTTTGCCAATATGATCGTGATGACCATGGGGTCGTCATGTCCCGAGATGATTCCAGACGCATCTTCTTTAGTAAACGTGATTGCGGGGATGTCTAGCGTCTCCTTCTGTCCTTCGACATGGTATACCTCATTGAGGTGTCACTTGCGGGATGATTTGGAGATTCCTCCCCCAGCAAATCCGCCATGTATCACATGGACATGCCTTTCTGGTGTGCGAGGTGATCGTTCAGGTCGTCCGACGTCCTCATCTCTCCTTCTTTTCCTTGGTTCTTCGTCCCGGCTGGCCAAGAACCGATCTAACTTTCCTTCTCGAACTAATTTTTCTATGACATTTTTCAAGTCGAAACATTCGTTGGTGGAACGCCCTCGGAGTCGGTGATATTCATAGTACTCATTCCGATTTCCCCCTCCTCTTTTGCCTTTAAGTGGCCGAGCTGGGGGGATTTTTTCCGTATGGCAGACTTCTTTGTAAACGTCTACCAAGGATACCCTAAGAGGGGTGTAGTTGTGATATTTCTTGATTTTCTCTCCGGGGCGGTCTTCCTTTTTCTTGGATTCTTTATCTTGGTAGGCAGGACCGGACCTTGAGGCTTCGCCAAGTCGAGAATTTTCCTCCATGTTAATGTACTTCTGCGCTCGCTCTGGTACTTCATCTAGGGATGTCGGGTGATGTGTGGAAAATGATCCAACACAAAACTCACCGGCAAGTATACCGGGTCGCATCAAGTAATAAAACTCACGGGAGTGAGGTCGATCCCACAGGGATTGAAGGATTGAGCAATTTTAGTTTAGTGGTTGATTTAGTCAAGCGAATCAAGTATTGGTTGAGTGGTTTATCATTAACAGAAACTAAATTGCTTGGAATGTAAAGGGAGAGGGGAGAATTGCAGTAAATTAAAGAGCAGAAAAGTAAAAGATGCTGAATCTTAAAGGACAAGAAATTAAATGACTGAAACTTAAAGTGCAAGAAATGTAAATTACAGTAACTTAAAGTGCAAGAAATATGAATTGCTTGAATGAAAAAGGGATTTGAGGACTGGGATTTCAGAATTCAAACGAGGAAAATTAAATTGCAACAATTAACTAAACAAGAGATGAATTGAAATAGACTAGATCTCAAACAGAAATGGAAATTAAATTGCAGCAGGGGTTCACAGAAGAACCAAAAGGAAAATGAGATCTCAGGACTCCAGAGACTAGATAGCAAAGTCTAGATCTCAATTGCCTTCCCAGATCCAAGTTCACAAAGCAATTAACAAGAAATTGAAGAAGAAGCAGAAAAGGAAATGTAATTAAACTCAATTATGCAGAAGAGGAATTAAAGAGATCTTGAATGGAGATTGAGACAGAAATTCCTCAATTCTTCACACCCAAGACTCAAACAAGAAAAGTAAAAAATGCTCAAGCAAGAACGAGGAAGAAGAGAGATCAATTCTCCTCCCCAATTCTCTGAAATCTCAGTTTCTAGCTCTCAATGAAGTCTCCAAGAGAAGGTTCAAAAGCTCAAAGTAAAGTAAAAGTTCAAAAGCTCAAAAGAAAGGTTTTTTAATTACATCAAACTATCTCCTATTTATACACTTTCTATTCTTGGATCTTGGGATTTGGATGGGCTTTTGATTTGGTGAAGAAATGAATTAAATTGGAATTTTGATCCAATTTTCAGCCCATGAAAAATTGGCTTCCAGGAGGCTGCCCTGCCCTTGTGGAAGGCAGGGTAGGAAAGTGTGCGTGCGGCCCTTGTGCGTGCGTGTTGGTGCGTGTGGTGCGTGTGGTGCGTGTGTGTTGGTGGGTGTGGTGCGCCAGATTTTGCTGCCCGTGCGGGCTGCTGCTGCCGAGACCCCCTTGGTGCGCCAGATTCTGCCCGTGCGTGCGTGCACCACAAAATGCTGCCCTGCCCTCGCGGAGGGCAGGCAATGTTTCCAAAAGTGAAGCCCCGCGTTCGAAGCTCGTTGGAAGCACACACTACTTCTTTTCCTTGGTTTTCTTGGCACCAAAGTAAGGCCTAGTTCCTTGCTTCCTCATGGTGCCGAGTTCGATCCTTGTGGCAAGCATTGGTAAGCTTTTTCCTTGAATTTATTTCTTTGATGAGCCCGATATTGCTCTTGAGGAGGGCAGGGTAGAGTTTTTGTTCCCTTTGGTCCTTGGCTTCAAATTGTGCTCTGCCCTTGTTGTGGGCAGGGCATTATTGCTTCTCAAGGCTTGTTTCATTATGTTGCCCTCCTGGAGGGCAGTGTGCCCTTGTGGAGGGCAATGTTTGCTTCCTCCTTCTATGCGCCACACTTCTTATCTCTTGGGCCACGCTTTCTTAAGCCACGCTTCCTCTTTTCTTCTTTTCTTCACCTTCAAATAATCAAAACTACCACTCAAAGTATCACTAAATTCACAAGGCTTATAAATCAATTAAAAATCAATTAAATTTAGCTCAAACCTCATGAGTTAGCATCAATTTAATGGTAGTTGCTTGATTTAAAGAAGTTATGCATTTTCATTCCAAATCACTTACTTAGGATGCAAGAAAGTGCATAAAGACTAATAAAACAAGTGAAATTAGCTTCAAAAATGGGTATATGATGACTTGTCATCACAACACCAAACTTAAATCTTGCTTGTCCCCAAGCAAGCATCAAAACTAAGAGAAAATGAAATGAACAAGGAGAGCAATTATATCCTTATTAGGCATGTAGCAGAACTTGATTTATGGAGTTTTTATGCAGACAATGACAACCCAAGTTATTGTTTGCTGTTACATAATATACACCTTTCCTCAAAGGCTTACTAAACTTGCTGATATAAGGTTTACTCTTTAATTACTCCCTTGCTAACTTTTCTTTTCTTATGTTGCTCAACAAGCTTATTATTCTTTTGGAGGCTTGGTGTCTAATGTTGCAGTAGTAGCCTTTGGCTTTATTTTTCTTTACTCAACATCTTTCCATCACAGACACATGGCTTACTATTTCTTCCTAGGATCATTGATGCCCAGCATCTCTTTGGATAACTAAATGTTCTGTATCTAAGTTGCTCTTTATTGTGGACTTTCAATTGGCCATCCCAAATCAGTTGATCTAAGTGACCGAGTTTTAAAATACCCCTCAGAATTTACTTATCCAAGCATATCCTAGTACAAGAACACCACAGGCATGTGTCCTAGGGTCCAAGCTATTGGTGTCCAGCCTTTATTCTTTGTTTTTCTTGCCACATTGGCTTTTTCTACTTCCTTTTCTTTCTGTTTTATTTTTGTTCTCAAGGGCTTTTTCTTTATTGATAAGAACCTTTATAACAGCAAGCTAGCTCACACATCAATGAAAATGATACTATGCAGCAATTATTTCATGAGTTATGCATTAAATCAAACACATACACCACCATTAACTTCCATTCTAACTCATGCAACATTGGATATTTACTTTCCAATTCAAACAATTCTCTTTTATTCAAGCATGTGGGAAATATAACAAAATTCAGCTAGGTGATGGATGACAAGCAGAATTCAGATTTAGCATTTCTCTAGCTATTTATTAAGTGACAAAAGAAAATAAAAAAAATGCATGAAGTAAAAGAAATAAACAATGGAGGCATATCATGTTTTAGACATGCATCTCCTTATTAAGGGTATGAAGGAAGAAGTATGAAAGAACTTTGCCACCTTCTAATGATTGTGGCTGCTGCTTGATTCTCCCTTTTTCTTCTTTTTCTTCCCTAGCTTGGAGTAGTCTCAGACTTCTTCACCAGGGCATCTTCTATCCCAGACAGAATCTAAGAGCCCTGAGAGTCCAACTTCTTCCAATCTATTAAGTGTTAACTCCGTATAATGATGAGACCTTGCTTTTTGCTTGGCTTCAAATTCAGGGCATTGCTCAAATGGCTTGATCTGTGGATTGAGTGTTAGCAAATTTTGGGTTAAATACTCCAACCTTGCTTGCATGTTTTCATCACTCTCCATTCTTTGCACATATCTAATTTCTTCCATAGTGTGATGAATATTCTTCCATTGATACAGGTTGTGACTATATTCCCCTGCTTTAGCTTGACTAAAATACAGCTTATCATATGATTCTTTGAATTCTTTGTATTGCTCTTTTTGTCCTTCAAGAATCTGTGCTTGAAATTCTTGCTGCTGAGTCATCATTTGTTGTTGCCATCTCTCTTGCTTCTCCTCCATTTGACACTGCCAAGCTTCTCGTTCCTCTTTATCCCTCAAATATTGCTCCCTAAACTCTGGATGGGGCTCTAGATATTGCTCTTGGCGCCCCTGATTTTGGTCTTGTTGAGCTTGCATGAGTTGCTGAGATAGCTCTTCAATTGTTCTTTGTAGCTGGCTCATGTCTTTGGCACTATGAGCTTGATTTCATCCTTCCTCTCTTTGTGATCTCCTTTGTCTGGGAGCTGCCACCCCCTCTTGATCATCTTCTTCATTCATTCCTTCCATACTCTTCTTGGTGATTCCTTTCCCTCTTTTCATTTTTTCTGTGTCCTCATCTTCAAAGATCACTCCAGCTTTGTTGCATAGCCTAAGGATGGTACTTGGATGTCCAAGACCACTTGATTTACTTGTGCTGTTAGCCATCTCTTGAATACTGTCGGTTATAAGTTGTGCGAGGTTGACTTCACCTCCATGTAAGATGCAGTATGTCAAGAGTGCTCGTTTGATTGTGACCCAAGAGGCGTTTCCAGTAGGGAGGATAGACCTCCTTACTATCTCATACCATCCTTTGGCCACAGGAGTAAGATTTATTCTCCTCAAGTGGCTTGGAACTCCTTTTGAATCTCTTTCCTAGTCTGTATTTTCCACACATAACCCTTGCAAGATCTCATCAGGATTGTTTTCCATCTGCAATCTGGTCTCATAACTAGGCTCTGCATAAGTTATGGTTCTCAACTTTAGGGCTCTAGTGATGGCTGCTGGACTGAAATTCACTTCAACTCCTCTGACATAACTTGTGTAGGGGACACTATCTTTGTTCTCTTTTACAGCATTTGCATAGAACTCCCTGATCATGACTGCACTGATGTCAACGAGAGGAGCACATAAAAGTTCCCACCTTCTTTCTTTAGTGATTTGCCTCATGATGGGGTATTCCCCGTCCTTCAACTCAAGGCCCTTCTCATAGATAACATTCTTTGTCTTCATGAATCTATGATATCTCCCTTCATGGAACTGGGATCTAAATTTTCTTGTATCGTATGATGGAGGCTCGGTCACCATTGGTTCCTTTCCTGGCCTTCTTTTTGAACTTGAGGAGGCCATTAGATTTGAAGTGAAAAGGAGGGAAAAATAGAAGTAAGAGAAGAATGTGTTGTGTTTGGGATGATGCTCGGTTTTGTTGTGTAAGAGAAAAGAAATGTTGGTTTTAGTTTCGGGAGTAGAGGAGATTATGGTTTACAAGTGAAAGTGGTTTGTATGAATGTGTAAGCCATTTAGTGCTAACGGCTATTTATAGGCAAATTCTTCAAACTTTCTAACAAAACCATAATGAATGAGGAAGGAGTTCGTTGGTGCTCATGAAGGGTTGAGATTGAGTTGATCATACAGAAGGTTCATGGATTGAACGGTCTGCATGCCTTGTTGAGGCTTTGACGAGGATTCTCTTCTCATTGGTTGCATGCATTTAGGTGTTCGATGATGCATGCATGCAAATTTTGCTTCCCAAGGAGCGCATTTCTCTAGGCACATGTGACCATTCCTCACTTAGCTTGTCCTAGCTGTGGCCCCTCCTTGCATTTGTTGCAATCTCTTCCTCCTAAATAAACCATTCCTCACTTAGCTTGTCCTAGCCGTGGCCCCTCCTTGCATTTGTTGCAATCTCTTCCTCCTAAATAAACCAAAACAGCTAGCCTTAGAACATTAATATAGACGTTGGCAAGTGATTTGCAATAAAGAAGAAAGTTGTTTTGTTTTGTTTATATATATTTTTTTCTTTTTTAGTGATCAATTGTGTCCCTTAATTAGAGATGCTAAAAGTTGGTGAACACCAAACTTATCTCTTATTGAGGGGATGGCTTAGCAATGCAAATCATTCTTCACAATTGATGTATTTTATATTTCAAAAAAAAAAAATAATGATGCATGATCCCTTTCTGTATGGTTTTGATTCCATGAATAGGAAATGATCTGCTGAACAGTGTTACATATGCAGACACCAAACTTAGTGTTTGGTCATATGCTTCATCAAAATGATTTTACATATGTTCTAAGAATAGCCCCCCTTCTTTTGAAAAGCAAATATTGGGTGTGCTGTAAGGTACACCAAACTTAGAAGTCTGACTTATGCTCTAAAACAATGTATGCATTTATCAAATATGAAAGTTCAAAATCATGCGCAGGTGATCATAGCTTATTGGATAAAAGAAAAGACAGAAATCTTAAATCATGGGTTGCCTCCCATGAAGCGCTCTTTTATTGTCACTAGCTTGACATTGAACTCCCTTTAGGGCAGGTGATGCTGGTGGTGTCTCAATTTGTCCCCTCTCACTATAAGCTTTCTCTGTGTGCCTTGATGCTCAATTTCAATATGCTCCAGAGAGAGTACTTGGTTGACAGTGTAATGATCTTCTGTTCCCAGCTGTTGATATACTAGTTGCACCTTGTCACCTTTGGAAAATCCTTCAGTTGGGATTTTCTTATTTTTCCACCCTTTGTAAGCCTTCTTCTTGTTCTTCATCTTTTTCTTTCTTATTGATCTTTCTTCCTTGACAGTGACTTGAGTTGTGATACCTTCCTGTTTGTTTATTATCTCGACTTCTTTTTGAATTCCTTCTCCTTCTTGCACCTGCTCATTTTTCTGTTCTACTGTGTTGTTGGTTGCTTGCCCTGGAAGAAAGTCACTACTTGTCTTGCTTGTTTCTTCTTTACTTTGTGATTCTGGAAATACTTTCAGGGTGATACTTTCTTCATGCATCCTGAGGGTTAGCTCTCCTTGCTCTATATCTACAATGGCTCTAGCAGTGGCCAAAAATGGTCGACCAAGTATTATGGAGTCATTCTCATTCTCTGTTGAATCTAGGATCACAAAGTCTGCAGGAAAGATGAACTTGTCAACCTTAATTAAAAGGTTTTCAATCAACCCTTTAGGATACACCACTGATTGGTCCACCAATTCCAAGGACATCTGTATTGGTTTCACTTCTCCTATGCCAAGCTTTTTCACTAAAGAAGATGGAATTAGATTTATACTTGCTCCTAAGTCACACATCCCCTTGTTGATACATAGGCGTCCAATAGTGCAAGGCAGGAAGAAACCTCCAGGATCTTCAAGGTTGGGGGGAGCCCTTTTCTGATTAATGCACTGCATTCTTCAGTGAGCAGCACAGTCTCTTTTTCAATCCAACTCCTTTTCTTGTTAATAAGCTCTTTTAGGAACTTGGCATACAGAGGCATTTGCTCCAATGCTTCAGCCAAGGGTATGTTGATCTCTAGCTTCTTGAAAATCTCAAGGAATTTAGAAAAGTGTTGGTCCTTAACCTCTTTGTGGAACCTTTGGGGATAAGGCAGTGGAGGTGTCAAGCTCTTCTCCACTTGATGTTGTCTTGGATGTGGTTCTTCCATGATCTGCTTTCCTTTCTTCAGATTTTATGGTCTATCTTCTTTTTCTTGAGATTGATTCTGAGGGTGATTGCTTGCTGTTGCATCTTCATCCTTGGCTGCCTCTTTTTCAACTTGTTTCTTGTCACTTTCCTTGGACTTCTTGGTGGCTTCTTCATTTTTCAGCAGGATTTTTCCACTCCTTAATTGTATTGCCTTGCACTCCTCTTTTGGATTAGGAATGGTGTCACTTGGTAGTGAGCTTGATGGTTTTTCAACAGAAATCTGCTTGGAGATTTGTCCAATCTGCCTTTCTAGGCTCTTCATGGCAGCTTCTTGGTTCTTTGTTGTCAATTCTTGGTTCTTCATCATCTTCTCCATGAGCATCTCTAGATTAGTAATCCTCTGAGAATCTTGTGAGATTGGTTGGTTTTGGGGTGTTGGTGGATGATGATAGGTGTTTTGGTTAGTTGGGTGGTTACTGGGTGGATAATGGTTAGAGTTGGGATAAGTGTTTTGTGGTTTTCTGTATGTGTTTTGGTTAGTGTTTGGCTGGTTGTTGTGGTTTGTGTTTCTCCAATTGTTTTGAGTTGAGTTCCTTTGCCATGGCTGCTGAGCTTGATTGTGGTTGTCTCCCCATCTGAGGTTGGGATGGTTTTTCCAAGAGGGGTTGTAAGTATCACCATAGACTTCATTTGTTCCAGGATTTTGGTTGTGCATGTATTGGACTTGCTCTTGCTGTTGCTCCTCTTGAATTTCTTCATTTTGCCCCCAAGTAGTTGATGGTTGGCTTGTGGCACTCACTGATGCAACTTGCAGGCCATCAATTCTTTTGGCCATTTGCTCAAATTGTTGCTGAATCTGCTGCTGCATCATTTTGTTTTGAGCTAAGATTGAATCCACTCCTTCCAACTCCATTACTCCTCTCCTTTGTGATGGTTGGCGTTGCCTTTGGTGAGCAAAGAAATATTGGTTGTTAGCCACCATATCATTGAGATTTTGAGCTTCCTCTGTAGTTTTCATGAGTTGTAATGAGCCTCCGGCTGAATGATCAAGTGCTTCTTGAGCCTTCAGAGTAAGTCCCTCATAGAAGTTCTACAGCTTGTCCCACTCAGTGAACATCTCTGGTGGACATTTCCTCAGCAGTGCCTTATATCTTTTCCATGCTTCATATAAATTTTCAGCATCCATTTGAGTGAATGTCTGCACCTCAGTCTTCAATCTTATGATCCTTTGAGGGGGATAAAATTTGGCAAGAAACTTGCTCACCAAATCATCCCAAGTGTTGATGCTCTCCTTTGGAAATGTTTCTAGCCATTGAGTGGCTTTGTCCCTGAGAGAGAATGGGAAGAGCAGGAATTTGTAGCTGTCAGGAGGCACACCATTGGTTTTGACAGTGTCACAAATCCTCAAGAAGGTAGATAAGTGTTGATTTGGGTCCTCCAATGGCCCTCCTCCAAAGGAGCAGTTGTTTTGGACCAAAGTGATGAGTTGTGGCTTTAGTTCAAAGTTGTTTGCATTGACATTAGGAGTAAGAATGCTACTCCCACAGTGTCTAGCATTTGCAAATGTGTAGGAAGCCAGTACTCTTCTTTGTTGTGGGTTATTGTTAACACCTCCTTCTGGTTGATTGGGATTTGATGGATCTCCTTCCATCTCTTGAAATTCCTCCTCAGATTCTTCCTCTCCAACGATGTTCTTCCCTCTTTCAGCTCTTCTTATTCTTCGAAGAGTTCTTTGGTCAATTTCAGAGAGGATGGGGGAAGATCTTCCTGTACCTGACATACAAACACACAACAATAAACACACAGATCCAGAAAACCAGTGAAACTTCAATCTATTGCTAGAATGAAGTTTTAGTTAGTTTAAGCAAAAATTCAAATAGTTAGTGTGTTAGTAAAACTTAAAGAAACAGAAAAGAAAAAGTGCTTAATCTAGATCTCCACTTCACTTAATCATTGTTAATCTATTTCAATCCCCGGCAACGGCGCCAAAAACTTGATGTATGGAAAACGATCCAACACAAAACTCACCGGAAAGTATACCGGGTCGCATCAAGTAATAAAACTCACGGGAGTGAGGTCGATCCCACAGGGATTGAAGGATTGAGCAATTTTAGTTTAGTGGTTGATTTAGTCAAGCGAATCAAGTATTGGTTGAGTGGTTTATCATTAACAGAAACTAAATTGCTTGGAATGTAAAGGGAGAGGGGATAATTGCAGTAAATTAAAGAGCAGAAAAGTAAAAGATGCTTAATCTTAAAGGACAAGAAATTAAATGACTGAAACTTAAAGTGCAAGAAATGTAAATTACAATAACTTAAAGTGCAAGAAATATGAATTGCTTGAATGAAAAAAGGGATTTGAGGACTGGGATTTCAGAATTCAAACGAGGAAAATTAAATTGCAACAATTAACTAAACAAGAGATGAATTGAAATAGACTAGATCTCAAACAGAAATGGAAATTAAATTGCAGCAGGGGTTCACAGAAGAACCAAAAGGAAAATGAGATCTCAGGACTCCAGAGACTAGATAGCAAAGTCTAGATCTCAATTGCCTTCCCAGATCCAAGTTCACAAAGCAATTAACAAGAAATTGAAGAAGAAGCAGAAAAGGAAATGTAATTAAACTCAATTATGCAGAAGAGGAATTAAAGAGATCTTGAATGGAGATTGAGACAGAAATTCCTCAATTCTTCACACCCAAGACTCAAACAAGAAAAGTAAAAAATGCTCAAGCAAGAACGAGGAAGAAGAGAGATCAATTCTCCTCCCCAATTCTCTGAAATCTCAGTTTCTAGCTCTCAATGAAGTCTCCAAGAGAAGGTTCAAAAGCTCAAAGTAAAGTAAAAGTTCAAAAGCTCAAAAGAAAGATTTTTTAATTACATCAAACTATCTCCTATTTATACACTTTCTATTCTTGGATATAGGGATTTGGATGGGCTTTTGATTTGGTGAAGAAATGAATTAAATTGGATTTTTGATCCAATTTTCAGCCCATGGAAAATTGGCTTCCAGGAGGCTGCCCTGCCCTTGTGGAGGGCAGGGCAGGAAAGTGTGCGTGCGGCCCTTGTGCGTGCGTGTTGGTGTGTGTGGTGCTGCAGGATGCTGCCCTACCCTTGTGGAGGGCAGGGCAGAGTTTTTTGGTGCGCCAGATTTTGCTGCCCGTGCGTGCTGATGCTGCCGAGACCCCCTTAGTGTGCCAGATTCTGCCCGTGCGTGCGTGCACCACAAAATGCTGCCAGGGCAGGGCAATGTTTCCAAAAGTGAAGCCCCGCGTTCGAAGCTCGTTGGAAGCACACGCTACTTCTTTTCCTTGGTTTTCTTGGCACCAAAGTAAGGCCTAGTTCCTTGCTTCCTCATGGTGCCGAGTTCGATCCTTGTGGCAAGCATTGGTAAGCTTTTTCCTTGAATTTATTTCTTTGATGAGCCTGATATTGCTCTTGAGGAGGGCAGGGCAGAGTTTTTGTTCCCTTTGGTCCTTGGCTTCAAATTGTGCTCTGCCCTTGTTGTAGGCAGGGAATTGTTGCTTCTCAAGGCTTGTTTCATTATGTTGCCCTCCTGGAGGGCAGTGTGCCCTTGTGGAGGGCAATGTTTGCTTCCTCCTTCTATGCGCCACACTTCTTATCTCTTGGGCCACGCTTTCTTAAGCCACGCTTCCTCTTTTCTTCTTTTCTTCACCTTCAAATAATCAAAACAACCACTCAAAGTATCACTAAATTCACAAGGCTTATAAATCAATTAAAAATCAATTAAATTTAGCTCAAACCTCATGAGTTAGCATCAATTTAATGGTAGTTGCTTGATTTAAAGAAGTTATGCATTTTCATTCCAAATTACTTACTTAGGATGCAAGAAAGTGCATAAAGACTAATAAAACAAGTGAAATTATCTTGAAAAATGGGTATATTATGACTTGTCATCATCGGGTATCTCTTTGATATAGATTGGCTGAATGGTCCTTCTCGCAGGCCATTTATAAGGCCCATGATGGCAGCTTCTGTTGGTAGATTTTGTATGTCCATGCATGTTTTGTTGAATCTCTCTATGTAGTTGTGAAGACTTTCGCGATCTCCTTGCTTGATCCCTAGTAGGCTAGGCGCGTATTTGGTTTTATCCTTTTGTATGGAGAATCGGGCCAGGAACTTCTTGGCCAAGTCGTCAAAACTTGAAATGGATTTTGGAGGTAAGTTGTCGAACCATTTAATGGTTGTCTTGGTGAGAGTTGTTGGAAAGGCTTTGCAACGAACTGCATCTGAAGCATCGGTGAGGTACATTCTACTTCTGAAATTGCTGAGATGATGATTAGGGTCGGAGGTACCGTCATATGGAGTCATATCCGGAAGCTTGAAATCCTTTGGAATTTTGGTCTTCATAATTTCTCTAGTAAATGGATCTTGATCTTTCTGAAAACTATCCTCTGTGGATGGTCGAGTGGCTTTGGTTTTGAGATCAGTTTCGAGTTTTATGAGCTTATCTTCTAATTCTCGGCATCGCCTTATTTCCCGGTGTAGATCCTCTTCTTTTTCAAGTTGATGCTGGGCTTCTTTCTCAAGTTGCTCCAATCGATTTTGAAGTGCTTCTATTACTCCTGGATTTGATGGATTTTTGTCTCCGTTGGTTTCTGGAGTATTTTTGAGTATCGTGTCCGCGTTTTTATGCGGCGTTCTGTCTTCCAAACCTGAATAGTGGTCGTTGTCATGGTCATCTGCCATGTTAATGGGATGACTTCCAGGTCCCCGGCAACGGCGCCAATGTTTCGAGGGTTACCTAAAACTGTAAGTCGATCTCGGATGAGATCTTCTAGGTTGGTCGGAGCCGACGCGTCCGGCAGGTGTACGGCGGCCGGAGCTGGAGTGTCTGACTTGTTGGACTTGGTGGTGGAGCTGATCCTTCGTCCCCGGAGGGTGGGGGGTACCTGCAAGGGACTCCGATGCTTAAGTTAGCAAGGGTATTAAGCAGGTATTGAGTAGAATCAGAGTATGAGTTATACCTGGGTGCTCCAGTGTATTTATAATGGTGAGAAGTGACCTTTCTAGATAAGATAAGTTAGTTATCTTATCTTATCTTTTATCTTATCTTTAAGTGAGGTCATCTTTAAGGGAACCGCCTTTATCTCTATGGGCTTTGGGCTGCCCTTGGATTTAGGACGTGTTCCTCTATTTGGGCCCTTTGTTTGGGCTTTCCTGTGACTTGGCCGAGCTCTTTGAGAAGAGGTCGGGTTGTCCTGACCTGAAGAGGTCAGTCGCTTTGTCTGTAGAACATCCCGGGTCGGACAGCTCGACCCAGGGTATGAACAAGACCTGAACAAGGTCCAAGAAAGAGGATTACAGAAATAACTCAGGAGAGCCCCGACACGACGAAAGTCGGCCCACAACACAAAAGTTATAAAAGTAATCCCTGAAAGAGACCTGAACAAGGTCCAAGAAAGAGGAGATAACTTGGAAAGCTACAGATTGGACTGACAAGAAGAAGTCGGACCAACAAAAGCTACAGCTTGGACCGACAAGAAGAAGTTGGACCAACGAAAGCTACAGATTGGACCGATAAGAAGAAATCGAACCAACGAAAGCTACAGCTTGGACCGACAAGAAGAAGTCAGACCAACAAAAGCTACAAATTGGACCGATAAGTAGAAGTCGGACCAACAAAAGCTATAGCTTGGACCGACAAGGAGAAGTCTAACCAACAAAAGCTAAAGAAGGATCGACAAGAGAAGTTGGACAAACGAAAAACGTGCGCTAAAACGGACATAGCTCCGCCCAAAAAAGCCACGCCTCCACGACAAGGCTATCAAAATTGTTCAGACTGACTAAAAAGAGTTCTACAAGAACACTAAAAAGTCGTCAGACAAGTTAGCCCTAAGGACCACCTCGACCAAGTAGAATGTGGACAAAACTAGGAGTGATGAAAAGAGGTCGGACAACAAAGTACCGACACTCTACAAAGATCCACAAAGGGGACAAAGACATCTCGCAACGGCCGGAGGAAGGCCAGAAATGCTTTGCTAGAAAGTACGAAGTCTTGAAAAAAGACACTACTTAAAAGGCAAAAGCACAAATCAAAACGGCGCTAAAAAGTCATCCAAAAAGACTATAAAAAGGTTCTCCCATCGGAACACTACCTAAAAAGTTGTTGGATTATGACTAAAAAGCCCGAGCAGTGAAGACAAACAAAGTCGGAAGAAGGCTGAAAAGACCTTTCAACAAAATAAAAAGAGTAATACCAGACTCACACAAAGGAGAAACTACTCAAGATCGACCAAAGTCAAGATGCTTGAGCACGACTTCCTCAAAAAGATTGAAGCTCTGAAAGCACAATCTCACGAAAAGATCCGAACTCAAGCAGGAGCAAAGTCATAGAGGTCGACGCCAGCTAAAGAAAAGGTGCAAGTACGATCTCAAAAAAGAACAAGCCAAAAAGTTGGGAAACAACTTAAGGCTCAAAGGTGCTTAGCCAAAAGGGATACAATTCCACTCAAAGAAGGCACAATCTCAAACAGGACTACGAACGTCATCCGGAACTAAAAAAGGTTCTATATAAAGAACACTAAAAAGTCATTGGACAAGTCACTAAAAGCCCAGATATCAAGCCGCAAGGATAACTTCGCCAAAGCAGAGGGTTGTCAACACAAACTTAAAGCAAGGCGTGATCCAGAAGGCAAGGGTAGAAAACCCACACTATCGCTCAAAACAGGTTGGACTGTGAAGTACCAAACCTCTAGAAAATCTGCAAAGATTACAAAGCAATGAAGAAACAAGCCAGACAGATGCTTGAGCACGACTTCCAAAGAGATCGAAGCTCTGAAAAGCACGATCTTATGGAAAGATCGAACTCAAACAGGGGCACTGTTCATACCCTAGGTCAAGCTGTCCGACCCGGGATGTTTAGCGACAAGCTGACCGACCTCTTCTCAAAGAGCTCGGCCAATGCCCGACCTCTTCACAAAGAGCTCGGCCAAATTGCCATAGGAGCCCAAAGTAGGCCCAAAACGAAGGAGCACAGCCCAAATCTAAAGGCGGTCAGAGCCCAGAAAGATGAAGCGGTTCCTTTGAAGATAAGTTGACCTCACCCAAAAGATAAGATAAGATAAGATAAGATAACTAACTTATCTTATCTAGAAAGGTCACTCAACACCATTATAAATACGCTAGAGCACCCAGATATAACTCATACTCTGATTCTACTCAATACCTGCTTAATACCCTTGCTAACTTAAGCATTGGAGTCCCTTGCAGGTACCCCCCACCCTCCGGGGACGAAGGATCAGCACCACCACCAAGTCCAACAAGTCAGACACGGCGGCTCCAGCCACCATCAACAAGTCGGACACAACAGCTCTGACCAGTACAGAAGATCTCGTCCGAGATCGACCTACAGTTTCAGATAACCCTCGGAACACCATCCAACACAATATTCAAGTGGGTAAAATTTCTATCCCTAAGCTTTACTTTCTCACTTGAATATGGTTTGATTGAAAATGATGGGCAACTTAGAGCTCTTTGTGGAGTCAAGAGTAGGAGAGAATTGGTTAGTGGGTGGAAATGGCAATCAAGGTTCCCTATGGTTGCATGCTCAAAGTTAAATAGCAATGGTCGGTGTAGAACCAAATTGCATGGGTCTAGGAGAATGCTTTGGTGCTCACATGAGAATTCGAATCACTTGCCACCCAATTGGAATCATGATGATCAATTTGAAGATGGGTGTCAAAACAAAGTGTGGGATCCCGGATCGCACAAGGAAAATCAAATTTGGGAGCTCATGGTTTGTGAAGAACTCCATCAAATCTTGAAGATATCAAAATTGAAGAATGGAGCTTATTGGAGATTCAAGCATTGGTGGATGTTCAAGGATGAATACAAGCATAAGCCACCTTGAAAGGAGCCTCCTAAATGTCCAACTTAAGGACTTAAAATAAAAGTGATAGGTGGGAGACACCCCACCATGGTAACATCTTTCCTTTTTCCTTTTTGTAAATATTGCTAATAATTAGTTTAATTTTATGTTTTGTTTGGTTAGTGGTGGACGAAATTGTGATACAAGAGTTCCAGGTACTGTTAGAGAAGCTTTTTCTTTCCACAACTCTGTTCAACTTAACCAACAAGTGTACTGGGTCATCCAAGTAATACCTTACGTGAGTAAGGGTCGATCCCACAGAGATTGTTGGTATGAAGCAAGCTATGGTCACCTTGTAAATCTCAGTTAGGCAGATTAAATTGGTTTATGAATTCGAAAATTAATAATAAATAGAAAATAAAAGGGATAGAAATACTTATGTAAATCAATAGTGGGAATTTCAGATAGGCGTATGGAGATGCTGTGCTCCTCTTGAATCTCTACTTCCTTATTACATTCATCCAATCCTTCTTACTCCTTTCCATGGCAAGCTGTATGTAGGGCATCACCGTTGTCAATGGCTACATCCCATCCTCTCAGTGAAAATGGTCCTATGCTCTGTCACAGCACGGCTAATCATCTGTCGGTTCTCAATCAGGTTGGAATATAATCCCTTGATTCTTTTGCATTTGTCATCACGCCCAGCCTTCAGGAGTTTGAAGCTCGTCACAGTCATTCAATCCCAGAATCCTACTCGAAATACCATAGACAAGGTTTAGACTTTCCGGATCCTCATGAATGCCGCCATCTATCTAGCTTATACCACGAAGATTCTGTTGGGGAATCTAAGAGATATGCGCCCGGCCTAGAGTAGAACGGAAGTGGTTGTCAATCACGCGCGTTCATAGGTGAGAATGATGATGAGTGTCACGGATCATCACATTCATCAAAGTGTTGTGCAACGTATATCTTGGAATAAGAATAAAAGAGAATTGAATAGAATATAATAGTGATTGTATTGAAACTTGAGGTATAGCAGAGCTCCACACCCTTAATCTATGGTGTGCAGAAACTCCACCGTTGAAAGTACATAAGTGAAAGGTTCAGGCATGGCTGAATGGCCAGCCCCCATGGTCTAAGGACTAGGCGTCCAGAGATTAAACTGTCAAAAGATGTCTAATACAATAGTAACTTATCCTATTTATACTATACTAGCTACTAGGGTTTACATGAGTAAGTAATTTATGCATAAATTCACTTCTGGGGCCCACTTGGTGTATGCTTGGGCTGAGCTTGATCTATCCACGTGCTGAGGCTTTTCTTGGAGTTGAACTCCAAGTTATAACGTGTTTTGGGCGTTCAACTCCGGATCATGACGTTTTTCTAGCGTTTAACTCCAGACAGCAGCATATACTTGGGGTTCAATGCCAAGTTACGTCATCAGTTTCCGAATAAAGTATGGACTATTATATATTGCTGGAAAGCTCTGGATGTCTACTTTCCAACGCCATTGAGATCGCGCCATTTATAGTTCTGTAGCTACAGAAAATCCTTTTCGAGTGCAGGGAGGTCAGATTCCAACAGCATCAGCAGTCCTTTTGTCAGCCTTTTTCAGAGTTTTGCTCAAGTCCCTCAATTTCAGCCAGAAATTGCCTGAAATCATAGAAAAACACACAAACTCATAGTAAAGTCCAGAAATGTGAATTTAACATAAAAACTAATGAAAACATCCCTAAAAGTAGCTTGAACTTACTAAAAAGTACCTAAAAGCAATGCCAAAAAGCGTATAAATTATCCGCTCATCACAACACCAAACTTAAATTGTTGCTTGTCCCCAAGCAACTGAAAATCAATTAGGATAAAAAGAAGAGAATATACTATAAATTCCAGAATATCAATGAATATTAATTATAATTAGATGAGCGGGACTTGTAGCTTTTTGCTTCTGAACAGTTTTGGCATCTCACTTTTTCCTTTGAAGTTTAGAATGATTGGCTTCTCTAGGAACTTAGAATGTCGGATAGTGTTATTGACTTTCCTAGTTAAGCAAATTGATTCTTGAACACAGCTACTTATGAGTCTTGGCTGTGGCCCTAAGCATTTTATTTTCCAGTATTACCACCGGATACACAAATGCCACAGACACATGTCTGGGTGAACCTTTTCAGATTGTGACTCAGCTTTGCTAGAGTCCCCAGTTAGAGGTGTCCAGAGCTCTTAAGCACACTCTTTTTGCTTTGGATCACGACTTTAACCACTCAGTCTCAAGCTTTTCACTTGGACCTTCATGACACATGCACATGGTTAGGGACAGCTTGATTTAGCCGCTTAGGCCTGGATTTTATTTCCTTGGGCCCTCCTATCCATTGATGCTCAAAGCCTTGGATCCTGTTTACCCTTGCCTTTTGGTTTTAAGGGCTAATGGCTTTTTCTGCTTGCTTTTTCTTTTTCTATTATTTTTTTTTCGCCAGCTTTTGCTTTTTTTTCACTGCTTTTTCTTGCTACAAGAATCAATTTCATGAGTTTTTCAGATTATCAATAACATTTCTCTTTGTTCATCATTCATTCAAGAGCCAACAGTTTTAACATTCATAAACAACAATATCAAAAGACATATGCACTGTTCAATCATTCATTCAGAAGACAAAAAGTATTGTCACCACATCAATATAATTAAATCAAATTCAAGGATAATTTCGAAATCCATGTACTTCTTGTTCTTTTGAATTAAAGCATATTTCATTTAAGAGAGGTGAAGGATTAATGGATTTTATTCATAGCTTTAAGGCATAGTTACTACATACTAATGATCATGAAGTACAGACACAAAACATAGATAAACACAACATTAAAAACCGAAAAACAGAAAGAAATAATAACAAGGAATGAATCCACCTTAGTGGCGTCTTCTTCTTGAAGGACCAACAATGTCTTTAAGCTCTTCTATGTCCCTTCCTTGCCTTTGTTGCTTGGTGGACGAAATTGTGATCAATACTTTTCACAAAACAAATAATCCCCGGTGATGAATCCAAAAACTTGGTGTTCAATACCATGGCATAAACACAACTTCGCACAACTAACCAGCAAGTGTACTGGGTCGTCCAAGTAATAAACCTTATGCGAGTAAGGGTCGATCCCACAGAGATTGTTGGTATGAAGCAAGCTATGGTCACCTTGTAAATCTTAGTCAGGCAGACTTAAATGGGTATGGTGATATACGAATAAAACATAAAGATAAAGATAGAGATACTTATGTAATTCATTGGTAGGAATTTCAGATAAGCATATGAAGATGCTTGTCCCTTCCGTCTCTCTACTTTCCTACTGTCTTCATCCAATCCTTCCTACTCCTTTCCATGGCAAGCTTAAGCAAGGGTTTCACCGTTGTCAGTGGCTACCTCCCATCCTCTCAGTGGAAATGTTCAACGCACCCTGTCACGGCACGGATATCCATCTGTCGGTTCTCAATCAGGCCGGAATAGAATCCAATGATTCTTTTGCGTCTGTCACTAACGCCCCGCCCTCAGGAGTTTGAAGCACGTCACAGTCATTCAGTCATTGAATCCTACTCAGAATACCACAGACAAGGTTAGACCTTCCGGATTCTCTTGAATGCCGCCATCAGTTCTAGCCTATACCACGAAGACTCTGATCTCACGGAATGGCTGGCTCGGTTGTCAGGCGATCAACTATGCATCGTGTTTCAGGAATCCAAGAGATATTCACCCAATCGAAGGTAGAACGAAGGTGGTTGTCAGTCACACGTTCATAGGTGAGAATGATGATGAGTGTCACGGATCATCACATTCATCAAGTTGAAGAACAAGTGATATCTTAGAACAAGAACAAGCGGAATTGAATAGAAGAACAATAGTAATTGCATTAATACTCGAGGTACAGCAGAGCTCCACACCTTAATCTATGGTGTGTAGAAACTCCACCGTTGAAAATACATAAGAACAAGGTCTAGGCATGGCCAAATGGCCAGCCTCCCAGTGATCTAAGATAGCATAAGAACAAAGGTAGCTACCCAGATATATCAATACAATAGTAAAAGGTCCTACTTATAGAGAACTAATAGCCTAGGGTTTACAGAGATGAGTAAATGACATAAAAATCCACTTCCGGGCCCGCTTGGTGTGTGTTTGGGCTGAGCAATGAAGCATTTTCGTGTAGAGACTCCTCTTGGAGTTAAACGCCAGCTTTAGTGCCAGTTTGGGCGTTTAACTCCCATTTTGGTGCCAGTTCCGGCGTTTAACGCTGGGAATTCTGAGGGTGACTTTGAACGCCGGTTTGGGCCATCAAATCTTGGGTAAAGTATAAACTATTATATATTGCTGGAAAGCCCAGGATGTCTACTTTCCAACGCCGTTAAGAGCGCGCCAATTGGGCTTCTGTAGCTCTAGAAAATCCACTTCGAGTGCAGGAAGGTCAGAATCCAACAGCATCTGCAGTCCTTTTTAGTCTCTAAATCAGATTTTTGCTCAGGTCCCTCAATTTCAGCCAGAAAATACCTGAAATCACAGAAAAACACACAAACTCATAGTAAAGTCCAGAAAAGTGAATTTTAACTAAAAGATAATAAAAATATACTAAAAACTAACTAGATCATACTAAAAACATACTAAAAACAATGCCAAAAAGCGTACAAATTATCCGCTCATCACAACACCAAACTTAAATTGTTGCTTGTCCTCAAGCAACTGAAAATCAAACAAGATAAAAAAGAAGAGAATATGCAAATGAATTCCAAAAACATCTATGAAGATCAGTATTAATTAGATGAGCGGGGCTTTTAGCTTTTTGCCTCTGAACAGTTTTGGCATCTCACTCTATCCTTTGAAATTCAGAATGATTGGCTTTTTTAGGAACTCAGAATCCAGATAGTGTAATTGATTCTCCTAGTTAAGTATGATGATTCTTGAACATAGCTACTTATTGAGTCTTGGCCGTGGCCCAAAGCACTCTGTCTTCCAATATTACCACCGGATACATACATGCCACAGACACATAAGTGGGTGAACCTTTTCAGATTGTGACTCAGCTTTGCTAGAGTCCCCAATTAGAGGTGTCCAGGGTTCTTAAGCACACTCTTTTTGCATTGGATCGCAACTTTTGTTTCTTTCTTTCTCTCTTTTTTTTCGAAATTTTTTTTTTGTATTCACTGCTTTTTTCTTGCTTCAAGAATCATTTTTATGATTTTTCAGATCCTCAGTAACATGCCTCCTTTTTCATCATTCTTTCAAGAACCAATATTCATGAACCACAAATTCAAAAGACATATGCACTGTTTAAGCATACATTCAGAAAACAAAAGTAGTGCCACCACATCAAAATAATTAAACTGTTATAAAATTCAAAATTCATGCAATTCTTTTCTTTTTCAATTAAGAACATTTTTCATTTAAGAAAGGTGATGGATTCATAGGACATTCATAACTTTAAGGCATAGACACTAAGACACTAATGATCACAAGACACAAACATAGACAAACATAAGCACTAAAATTTGAAAAACAGGAAAATAAGGAACAAGGAAATTAAAGAACGGGTCCACCTTAGTGATGGCGGCTCTTTCTTCCTCTTGAAGATCCTATGGAGTGCTTGAACTCCTCAATGTCTCTTCCTTGTCTTTGTTGCTCCTCTCTCATGATTCTTTGATCTTCTCTAATTTCATGGAGGAGAATAGAGTGTTCTTGGTGCTCCACCCTTAGTTGTCCCATGTTGGAACTCAATTCTCCTAGGGAGGTGTTTAGTTGCTCCCAATAGTTTTGTGGAGGAAAGTGCATCCCTTGAGGTATCTCAGGGATCTCATGATGAGTGGGGTCTCTTGTGTGCTCCATCCTCTTCTTAGTGATGGGCTTGTCCTCATCATTAGGGATGTCTCCCTCTATGTCAACTCCAACTGAATAACAGAGGTGACAAATGAGATGAGGGAAGGCTAACCTTGCCAAGGTAGAAGACTTGTCCGCCACCTTATAAAGTTCTTGAGATATAACCTCATGAACTTCTATTTCTTCTCCAATCATGATGCTATGAATCATGATAGCCCGGTCTATGGTAACTTCGGACCGGTTGCTATTGGGAATGATTGAGCGTTGGATAAACTCCAACCATCCTCTAGCCACGGGTTTGAGGTCATGCCTTCTCAATTGAACCGGCTTCCCTCTTGAATCTCTCTTCCATTGGGCGCCCTCTTCACATATGACTGTGAGGACTTGGTCCAACCTTTGATCAAAGTTGACCCTTCTAGTGTAAGGATGTTCATCTCCTTGCATCATGGGCAAGTTGAATGCCAACCTTACATTTTCCGGACTAAAATCCAAGTATTTCCCCCGAACCATAGTAAGATAATTCTTTGGATCCGGGTTCACACTTTGATCATGGTTCTTGGTGATCCATGCATTGGCATAGAACTCTTGAACCATTAAGATTCCGACTTGTTGAATGGGGTTGGTAAGAACTTCCCAACCTCTTCTTCGAATCTCATGTCGGATCTCCGGATATTCACTCTTTTTGAGTGAAAAAGGGACCTCGGGGATCACCTTCTTCAAGGCCACAACTTCATAGAAGTGGTCTTGATGCACCCTTGAGATGAATCTCTCCATCTCCCATGACTCGGAGATAGAAGCTTTTGCCTTCCCTTTCCTCTTTCTAGAGGTTTCTCCGGCCTTGGATGCCATAAATGGTTATGGAAAAACAAAAAGCAATGCTTTTACCACACCAAAATTAAAAAGGTTTGCTCGTCCTCGAGCAAAAGAAGAAAGAAGAGAGTAGAAGAAGAAGAAATGAGGAAGAAGGGAATGGCTTTGTGTTCGGCCAAAAAGGGGTAGAAGTGGTGTGTATGTTGTGTGAAAATGAAGGAGTGAAGGAGGGTTTATATAGGAGAGGGGGAGGGTTGATGTTCAGCTATGTATGGGTGGGTTTGGGAGGGAAAGTGGTTTGAATTTGAAGGGTGAGGTAGGTGGGGTTTTATGAAGGATGGATGTGAGTGGTGAAGAGAAAGATGGGATTTGATAGGTGAAGGGTTTTTGGGAAAGAGGTGTTGAGGTGATTGGTGAATGGGTGAAGAAGAGAGAGAGAGTGGTAGGGTAGGTGGGGATCCTTTGGGGTCCACAGATCCTGAGGTGTCAAGAAAAAGTCATCCCTGTACCAAATGGCATGCAAAAATGCGTTTTTAGCCATTTTTGGCGTTAAACGCCGGGCTGGTGCCCATTTCTGGCGTTTAACGCCAGCTTCTTGCCCTTTTCTGGCGTTTAACGCCAGTCTGGTGCCCCTTTCTGGCGTTAAACGCCCAGAATGGTGCCAGACTGGGCGTTAAACGCCCAACAGCTAGCCTTACTGGCGTTTAAATGCCAGCACGCTCTCCTCCAGGGTGTGCTGTTTTTCTTTCTGTTTTTCATTCTGTTTTTGCTTTTTTCATTGATTTTGTGACTTCTCATGATCATCAACCTACAGAAAACATAAAATAACAAAAGAGAATAGATAAAATATAACATTGGGTTGCCTCCCAACAAGCGCTTCTTTAAAGTCAGTAGCTTGACAGAGGGCTCTCATGGAGCCTCAGAAATACTCAGAGCAATGTTGGAACCTCCCAACACCAAACTTAAAGTTTGAATGTGGGGGTTCAACACCAAACTTAGAAGTTGGTTGTGGCCTCCCAACACCAAACTTAGAGTTTGACTGTGGGGGCTCTGTTTGGCTCTGTTTTGAGAGAAGCTCTTCATGCTTCCTCTCCATGGTGACAGAGGGATATCCTTGAGCCTTAAACACCAAGGATTTTTCATTCACTTGAATGATCAACTCTCCTCTATCAACATCAATCACAGCCTTTGCTGTGGCTAGGAAGGGTCTGCCAAGGATGATGGATTCATCCATGCACTTCCCAGTCTCTAGGACTATGAAATCAGTAGGGATGTAATGGTCTTCAACCTTTACCAAAACATCCTCTACAAGTCCATAAGCTTGTTTTCTTGAGTTGTCTACCATCTCTAGTGAGATTTTTGTAGCTTGCACCTCAAAGATCCCTAGCTTCTCCATTACAGAGAGAGGCATGAGGTTTACACTTGACCCTAGGTCACACAAGGCCTTCTTGAAGGTCATGGTGCCTATGGTACAAGGTATTGAAAACTTCCCAGGATCCTGTCTCTTTTGAGGTAGTTTCTGCCTAGACAAGTCATCCAGTTCTTTGGTGAGTAAAGGGGGTTCATCCTCCCAAGTCTCATTTCCAAATAACTTGTCATTTAGCTTCATGATTGCTCCAAGGTATTTAGCAACTTGCTCTTCAGTGACATACTCATCCTCTTCAGAGGAAGAATACTCATCAGAGCTCATGAATGGCAGAAGTAAGTCCAATGGAACCTCTATGGTCTCATTTTGAGCCTCAGATTCCCATGGTTCCTTATTGGGGAACTCATTGGAGGTCAGTGGACGTCCATTGAGGTCTTCCTCAGTGGCGTTCACTGCCTCTTCCTCCTCTCCAAATTCGGCCATGTTGATGGCTTTGCACTCTCCTTTTGGATTTTCTTCTATATTGCTTGGAAGAGTACTAGGAGGGAGTTCAGTAATTTTCTTGCTCAGCTGACCCACTTGTGCCTCCAAATTTCTAATGGAGGACCTTGTTTTAGTCATGAAACTTTGAGTGGTTTTGATTAGATCAGAGACCATGGTTGCTAAGTCAGAGGTATTCTGCTTAGAACTCTCTGTCTGTTGCTGAGAAGATGATGGGAAAGGCTTGCTATTGCTAAACCTGTTTCTTCCACCATTATTATGGTTGAAACCTTGTTGAGGTCTCTGTTGATCCTTCCATGAGAAATTTGGATGATTTCTCCATGAAGAATTATAGGTGTTCCCATAGGGTTCTCCCATGTAATTCACCTCTTCTATTGAAGGGTTCTCAGGATCATAAGCTTCTTCTTCAGATAAAGCTTCCTTAATACTGCTTGGTGCATTTTACATTCCAGACAGACTTTGAGAAATCATATTGACTTGTTGAGTCAATATTTTATTCTGAGCCAGTATGGCATTCAGAGTGTCAATCTCAAGAACTCCTTTCTTCTGATTGGTCCCATTGTTCACAGGATTCCTTTCAGAAGTGTACATGAATTGGTTATTTGCAACCATTTCAATCAGCTCTTGAGCTTCTGTAGGCGTCTTCTTCAGATGAAGAGATCCTCCAGCAGAGCTATCCAAAGACATCTTGGATAGTTCAGAGAGACCATCATAGAAAATTCCAATGATGCTCCATTCAGTGGGACACTTTCTGATTAATTGTTTGTATCTTTCCCAAGCTTCATAGAGGGATTCTCCTTCCTTCTGTCTGAAGGTTTGGACTTCCACTCTAAGCTTACTCAATTTTTGAGGTGGAAAGAACTTTGCCAAGAAGGCATTGACTAGCTTTTCCCAAGAGTTCAGGCTTTCTTTAGGTTGTGAGTCCAACCATATTCTAGCTCTGTCTCTTACAGCAAAAGGGAATAGCATAAGTCTGTAGACCTCAGGGTCAACCCCATTAGTCTTGACAGTGTCACAGATTTGCAAGAACTCAGCTAAAAACTGATGAGGATCTTCCAAGGGAAGTCCATGGAACTTGCAATTCTGTTGCATTAGAGAAACTAATTGAGGCTTAAGCGCAAAGTTGTTTGCTCCAATGGCAGGGATAGAGATGCTTCTCCCATAGAAGTCGGGAGTAGGTGCAGTAAAGTCACCCAGCACCTTCCTTGCATTGTTGGCATTGTTGTTGTTTTTGGCTGCCATGGGTTCTTCTTCTTTGAAGATTTCTGTTAGGTCCTCTATAGAGAATTGTGCCTTAGCTTCTCTTAGCTTTCACTTCAAGGTCCTTTCAGGTTCAGGATCAGCCTCAACAAGAATGCTTTTGTCCTTGCTCCTGCTCATAAGAAAGAGAAGAGGACAAGAAAAATAGAAGGCAGAAGTAGAAAATTCGAACTTATCAAAGAAGATGGAGTTCGAATTTTGCATTAAGGAATAGTGTTAGTCCATAAACAGAAGGATGTGAGAAGAAGGGAAGTAATTTTCGAAAATTAAGTAAAAGATTTTGAAAACATTTTGAAAAACACTAATTGATTTTCGAAAATAAAAGTGGGAAAGAAATCAAGTGATTTTTGAAAAAGAATTTGAAATTAGAAATAAAAAAGATTTGATTGAAAACTATTTTGAAAAAGATGTGGTTAAGAAGATATGACTGATTTTAAAAAGATGTGATTGAGAAGATATGATTTGAAAAATATTTAAAAAAAAAAGATTTGATTTTAAAAATTAATGACTTGGCTATCAAGAAAAGATATGATTCAAACATTAAACCTTTCTCAACAGAAAAGGCAACATACTTGAAATGTTGAATCAAATCATTAATTGATAGCAAGTATCTTTGAAAATAGAAAGAAATTGATTTTGAAAAAAGATTTCATTGAAAAGATATGATTTGAAAAAGATTTGATTTTGAAAAGATTTTGAAAACTTGAAAAAATTTGATTTGAAAACAAAATCTTCCCTCATGTGCCATCCTGGCGTTAAACGCCCAGAATGGTACACATTCTGGCGTTTAATGCCCAAAAATCTACCCTTTTGGGCATTAAATGCCCAACCAGGCACCCTGGCTGGCGTTTAAACGCCAGTCTGTCCTTCTTCACTAGGCGTTTTGAACGCCTAGCTTTTTCTGTGCAATTCCTCTGCTATATGTTCTGAATCTTCAATTCTCTGTATTATTGACTTGAAAAGACACAAATTAAAAATATTTTCGGATTTTTAATAATAAGGAATAATCAAAATGCAACTAAAATCAAATAACAATGCATGCAAGACACCAAACTTAGCAGTTTGTATACTACTGACACTATATGAGACACATAAACACTCAAGTCAAGAGAATTCAAAGATCAAAGCAATGAAATCATCAAGAACAACTTGAAGATTAATGAAGACACATGCATGAATGCAAGAAAAATAGAAACATGCAATTGACACCAAACTTAAAATGAGACTCTAGACTCAAAAAAAGAAATATTTTTGGTTTTTTTCGAAAACTAAGTGGAAAAGAAAATAAAGGTATCAAAATTCTTAATGAGAATTCCAGGAATCATGCAATGTTAGTCTAAAGTTTCAGTCTAAAGAAATTAGACATGGCTGAACAAGCGTCAGCAGGACATTGCATTCAAGAGCTAAATTGATGAAAATCAATCAGCTTTGGTGATGATAAGCACATCACCTTGAAACACTAGAATTCATTCTTAAGAACTCTGAAGAAAAATACCTAATCTAAGCAACAAGATGAACCGTCAGTTTTCCAAACTCAACAATCCCCGGCAACGGCGCCAAAAACTTGGTGGACGAAATTGTGATCAATACTTTTCACAACACAAATAATCCCCGGTGATGAATCCAAAAACTTGGTGTTCAATACCATGGCATAAACACAACTTCGAACAACTAACAAGCAAGTGTACTGGGTCGTCCAAGTAATAAACCTTACGCGAGTAAGGGTCGATCCCACAGAGATTGTTGGTATGAAGCAAGCTATGGTCACCTTGTAAATCTTAGTCAGGCAGACTCAAATGGGTATGGTGATATACGAATAAAACATAAAGATAAAGATAGAGATACTTATGTAATTCATTGGTAGGAATTTCAGATAAGCGTATGAAGATGCTTGTCCCTTCCGTCTCTCTGCTTTCCTATTATCTTCATCCAATCCTTCCTACTCCTTTCCATGGCAAGCTTAAGCAAGGGTTTCACCGTTGTCAGTGGCTACCTCCCATCCTCTCAGTGGAAATGTTCAACGCACCCTGTCACGGCACGGCTATCCATCTGTCGGTTCTCGATCAGGCCGGAATAGAATCCAGTGATTCTTTTGCGTCTGTCACTAACGCCCCGCCCTCAGGAGTTTGAAGCACGTCACAGTCATTCAGTCATTGAATCCTACTCAGAATACCACAGACAAGGTTAGACCTTCCGGATTCTCTTGAATGCCACCATCAGTTCTAGCCTATACCACGAAGACTCTGATCTCACGGAATGGCCGGCTCGGTTGTCAGGCGATCAACCATGCATCGTGTATCAGGAATCCAAGAGATATTCACCCAATCGAAGGTAGAACGAAGGTGGTTATCAGTCACACTTTCATAGGTGAGAATGATGATGAGTGTCACGGATCATCACATTCATCAAGTTGAAGAACAAGTGATATCTTAGAACAAGAACAAGCGGAATTGAATAGAAGAACAATAGTAATTGCGTTAATACTCGAGGTACAGCAGAGCTCCACACCTTAATCTATGGTGTGTAGAAACTCCACCGTTGAAAATACATAAGAACAAGGTCTAGGCATGGCCGAATGGCCAGCCTCCCAGTGATCTAAGATAGCATAAGAACAAAGGTAGCTACCCAGATATATCAATACAATAGTAAAAGGTCCTACTTATAGAGAACTAGTAGCCTAGGGTTTACAGAGATGAGTAAATGACATAAAAATCCACTTCCGGGCCCGCTTGGTGTGTGCTTGGGCTGAGCAATGAAGCATTTTCGTGTAGAGACTCCTCTTGGAGTTAAACGCCAGCTTTAGTGCCAGTTTGGGCGTTTAACTCCCATTTTGGTGCCAGTTCCGGCATTTAACGCTGGGAATTCTGAGGGTGACTTTGAACGCCGGTTTGGGCCATCAAATCTTGGGCAAAGTATGGACTATTATATATTGCTGGAAAGCCCAGGATGTCGACTTTCCAACGCCGTTGAGAGCGCGCCAATTGGGCTTCTGTAGCTCCAGAAAATTCACTTCGAGTGCAGGAAGGTCAGAATCCAACAGCATCTGCAGTCCTTTTTAGTCTCTAAATCAGATTTTTGCTCAGGTCCCTCAATTTCAGCCAGAAAATACCTGAAATCACAGAAAAACACACAAACTCATAGTAAAGTCCAGAAAAGTGAATTTTAACTAAAAACTAATAAAAATATACTAAAAACTAACTAGATCATACTAAAAACATACTAAAAACAATGCCAAAAAGCGTACAAATTATCCGCTCATCATTGCTCCTCCCTCATTGCTCTTTGGTCTTCTGTTATTTCATGGAGAATGATGGAGTGCTCATGATGTTCCACCCTTAATTGTTCAACATTGTGGCTCAAATCTTCTAAGGAAGTGTTGAGTTGTTCCCAATAGTTGTTGGGAGGAAAGTGCATCCCTTGAGGCATCTCAGGGATTTCTTGATGATGAGCTTCCTCATGCATCTCTTGAGATCCGTGGGGGGTCTCTCTTGCTTGCTCCATCTTCTTCTTGGTGATGGGCTTATCCTCTTCAATGGGGATGTCTCCTTCTATGATAACTCCAGCTGAGTAACATAGATGGCAAATAAGGTGAGGAAAAGCTAGCCTTGCCATGGTAGAGGGCTTGTCGGCTATTTTGTAGATTTCGTTGGAAATGACCTCATGAACTTCTACTTCCTCTCCAATCATGATGCTATGAATCATGATGGCCCGATCCACAGTAACTTCAGATCGGTTGCTAGTGGGAATGATGGAGCATTGAACGAACTCCAACCATCCTCTAGCCACAGGCTTGAGGTCCAGTCTTCTTAGTTGAACTGGCTTGCCCTTGGAGTCTCTCTTCCATTGAGCTCCTTCCACACATATGTCCGTAAGGACTTGGTCCAACCTTTGATTAAAGTTGACCCTTCTAGTGTAGGGGCGTTCATCTCCTTGCATCATGGGCAAGTGAAATGCCAACCTCACATTTTCTGGACTAAAATCTAAGTATTTCCCTCGAACCATTGTGAGATAATTCTTTGGATTCGGGTTCATACTTTGATCATGATTCCTAGTGATCCATGCATTGGCATAGAACTCTTGAACCATTAAGATTCCGACTTGTTGCATGGGGTTGGTTAAGACTTCCCAACCTCTTCTTCGGATTTCATGTCGGATCTTCGGATACTCATTTTTCTTGAGCTTGAAAGAGACCTCAAGGATCACCTTCTTCTTTGCCACAACATCATAGAAATGGTCTTGATGGCTTTTGGAGATGAATCTTTCCATCTCCCATGACTCGGAGGTGGAAGCTTTTGTCTTCCCTTTTCCTTTTCTAGAGGATTCTCCGGCCTTAGGTGCCATTGATGGTAGTGGAAAACAAAAAAGATTGTGCTTTGACCACACCAAACTTAAAATATTGCTCATCCTCGAGCAATAGAAGAAAGAAGAGAAGAAGAAGAAGAAGAGAATATTGTAGAGAGGGAGAGATGTAGGTTCGGCCAAGGTGAAGAAGAGGGGGTTGTGTTGTGTGAAAATGAAGTAGAATGGAAGGGTATATATACGGAGAGAGGGGAGTGTATATTCGGCCATTTAGGGTGGGAATGGGTGGGAAAATGGTTTTGAATTTTTGAAGGTAGATGGGGTTTATAGGGAAGAGTGGATGGATGTTGAAGGTGATTGGTGAAGAGTGTTGGGAAGTGTGACATGGGGAATACTCATCACAAAATAGGATTAGGAGGTAAGGTGGGAATATAGTAGGTGGGGATCCTGTGGGGTCCACAGATCCTAAGGTGATCCTGTGGGTCCACAGATCCTGAGGTGTCAAGGAATTCCATCCCTGCACCAATTAGGCATGTAAAATGCCTTTGCACACCATTCTGGCATTTAAACGCCAAGTGGTGCACATTCTGGGCGTTCAACGCCCATGTAAAGCATGTTTCTGGCGTTGAACGCCAGTTTCATGCTTGTTACTGGCGTTCAGCGCCAGCTTTTCTTCTCTAGGCACATTCCTGGCATTCAGCGCCAGAATGTTGCTTGTTTCTGGCATTCAGCGCCAGGTTGATGCTCTGTTCTGGCGTTGAACGCCAGCCTGTGCTTCCTCCAGGGTGTGATTTTTCTTCTGCTATTTTTTTGATTCTGTTTTTAATTTTTATATTTTTTCGTGACTCCTCATGATCATGTACCTAATAAAACACAAAATAAAAATAAAATAATATAAAATAACAATTAGATAAAATTGGGTTGCCTCCCAACAAGCGTTTCTTTAATGTCAATAGCTTGACAGTTGCTCTCATGGAGCCACAAGGTGATCAGGTCAATGTTGTATAGTCCCAACACCAAACTTAGAGTTTGGATATGGGATCTTAACACCAAACTTAGAGTTTGGTTGTGGCCTCACAACACCAAACTTAGAGTTTGACTGTGGGGGCTCTTCTTGACTCTGAATTGAGAGAAGCTCTTCATGCTTACTCTCTTTTGTCACAGAGAGATGGCCATGTGCCTTAAACACAAGGTAGTCCCCATTCAATTGAAGGACTAATTCACCTCTATTGACATCTATCACAGCTCCTGCTGTGGCTAGGAAAGGTCTTCCAAGGATGATGCATTCATCCTCTTCCTTCTTAGTGTCTAAGATTATGAAATCAGTAGGGATGTAAAGGCCTTCAACCTTTACTAACACGTCCTCCACTATTCCATAAGCTTGTCTCAATGACTTCTCTGCCAATTGTAATGAGAACAAGGCAGGTTGTACCTCAATGATCCCCAGCTTCTCCATTACAGAGAGTGGCATAAGATTTATCCCTGACCCCAGATCACATAGAGCCTTTTCAAAGGTCATGGTGCCTATGGTACAAGGTATTAAGAACTTGCCAGGATCTTGTTTCTTTTGAGGTAGAGTTTGCTGAATCCAGGTATCTAGTTCATTAATGAGCAAGGGAGGTTCACTTTTCCAAGTCTCATTACCAAACAACTTGGCATTCAGCTTCATGATAGCTCCTAAATATTGAGCAACTTGCTCTCCAGTCACATCTTCATCCTCTTCAGAGGAAGAATAGTCTTCAGAGCTCATGAATGGCAGAAGGAGATTTAATGGAATCTCTATGGTCTCTATATGAGCCTCAGATTCTTTTGGATCCTTAATAGGAAACTCCTTCTTGCTTGAAGGACGTCCCAGGAGGTCTTCCTCACTAGGATTTTCGTCCTCCTCCTCCCTTGTTCATTCGGCCATATTGATTACATCAATGGCCTTGCACTCTCCTTTTGGATTCTCTTCTGTATTGCTTGGGAGAATACTGGGAGGAGTTTTACTGACTTTCTTACTCAGCTGGCCCACTTGTGTCTCCAGATTTCTGATGGAGGATCTTGTTTCACTCATGAAACTGAAAGTGGCTTTTGATAGATCAGAGACTAGATTGGCTAAATTAGAAGTGTTTTGTTCAGAATTATCTATCTGTTGCTGAGAAGATGATGGAAAAGGCTTGCTATTGCTCAGCCTATTGCGTCCACCATTGTTAAATCCTTGTTGAGGCTTTTGTTGATCCTTCCATGAGAAATTTGGATGATTTCTCCATGATGAGTTATAGGTGTTTCCATAAGGTTCACCCATGTAATTAACCTCTACCATGTCAGGGTTCTCAGGATCATAAGCTTCTTCAGAAGTCGCCTCTTTAGTACTGTTGGATGCATGTTGCCATCCATTCAGATTTTGAGAGATCATGTTGACCTGTTGAGTCAACACTTTGTTCTGAGCCAATATGGCATTCAGAGCATCAATTTCACGAACTCCTTTCTTCTGAGGTATCCCATTATTCACGGAATTCCTCTCAGAAGTGTACATGAATTGGTTATTTACAACCATGTCAATGAGTTCTTGAGCCTCTTCAGGCGTTTTGTTTAGGTGAATAGATCCACCTGCAGAATGGTCCAATGACATTTTCAAAAATTCAGATAGACCATAATAGAATATATCTAATATGGTCTATTCTGAAAACATGTCAGATGGACATCTTTTGGTCAGCTGCTTGTATCTTTCCCAAGCTTCATAGAGGGATTCACCATCTTTTTGTTTGAAGGTTTGAACATCCACTCTCAGCTTGCTCAGCTTTTGAGGAGGAAAGAATTTATCCAAGAAGGCAGTGACCAGCTTATCCCAGGAGTCCAGGCTATCCTTGGGTTGTGAATCCAACCATATTCTAGCTCTGTCTCTTATAGCAAAAGGGAAAAGCATGAGTCTATAGACTTCAGGATCAACTCCATTCGTCTTTACAGTCTCACAGATCTGCAAGAACTCAGTTAAAAACTGATAAGGATCTTCAGATAGAAGTCCATAAAACTTGCAGTTTTGTTGCATTAAGGCAACTAGCTGAGGTTTCAGCTCAAAATTATTGGCTCCAATGGCAGGTATGGAGATGCTTCTTCCATCAAATTTGGATGTTGGCTTTGTGAAGTCACCAAGCATTCTTCTTGCATTATTATTATTTTCGGCTGCCATCTCCTTCTCTTGTTCTAATATTTCTGAAAGGTTACCTTTAGATTGTTGTAACTTAGCTTCTCTTAATTTTCTCTTCAGAGTCCTTTCAGGTTCTGGATCAATTTCAACAAGAGTGCCTTTTTCCTTGTTCCTGCTCATATGAAAGAGAAGAAAACAAGAAAAGAAGAGAAATCCTCTATGTCACAGTATAAAGATTCTTTTATGTTAGTAGAAGAAGAAAGGGGAGAAGAATGAAGAAGAGGGGATTCGGATATTTAGATGGAGAGAGGTGAAGTGAAGTGTTAGTAATTAAATAATTAAATAGAATAAGAAAAGAGGTAGAAAATTCGAAAATAATTTTAGAAAAAGGGTTAGTAATTTTTGAAAATTAGAGATAAGATAAGATTAAAATTAAAATTTAAAACAAAAAGAATTTTTGAAAAAGAGAGAAGTGTTTTCGAAAATTAGAGAGGGAAGAGTAGTTAGTTGGTTTTGAAAAAGATAGGAAACAAACAAAAAGTTAGTTAGTTGATTGAAAAAGATATTAAAATCAAATTTGAAAAAGATAAGAAGATAAGAAGTTAGATAAGATATTTTGAAATCAAATTTTGAAAAAGATAAAATTTTTGAAAAAGATATGATAAAAGATAAAAAGATTTAATTCAAAAATTTTAAAATTACTTACTTCACTAACAAGAAACTTCAAGATAAGATTCTAGAACTTAAAGATTGAACCTTTCTTAACAAGAAAGTAACAAACTTCAAATTTTTGAACCAATCACATTAATTGTTAGCTAATTTTCGAAAATTTGATATAAAGATAAGAAAAAGATTTTGAAAAAGATTTTTGAAATTTTCGAAAAATAGAAAAAAATGAAAAAGATATAATTTTTGAAAAAGATTTTGAAAAGATAAGATTTTAAAAATTGAAAATTTGACTTGACTTGTAAGAAACAACTAATTTTTAAAATTTTTGACTAAGTCAACTCAAATTTTTGAAAATTTGGAGAAAAATAAGGAAAAGATATATTTTTCTATTTTTGAATATTTTAATTATGAGAGAGAAAAACATAAAAATGACCTAAAATATGAAAATTTTGGATCAAACACACAATGCACGCAAGACCACTATGAATGTCAAGATGAACACCAAGAACACTTTGAAGATCATGATGAACATCAAGAACATAATTTTGAAAAATTTTTTATGCAAAGAAAACATGCAAGACACCAAACTTAGAAATCTTTAATGCTTGGGAAATATGAATGCAAAGATGCACATGAAAAACAACAAACAACACAAGACAAGAAATCATCAAGATCAAACAAGAAGACTTGTCAAGAACAACTTGAAGATCATGAAGCACACTATGAATGCATGGAATTTTCGAAAAATGCAAGAAAAATTTTTAAAGCATGCAACTGACACCAAACTTCAAAATTGACTCAAGACTCAAACAATAAACACAAAATATTTTTAGTTTTTATGATTTTATTAATTTTTTTGGATTTTTATTAATTTTTTCGAAAATAAAGTTTGGAAAAACGAAAAAGAAAAGAAAAATTTTGAAAAAGATTTTTGAAAAGAAAATTACCTAATCTGAGCAACAAGATTAACCGTCAGTTGTCCATACTTGAACAATCCCCGGCAACGGCGCCAAAAACTTGGTGGACGAAATTGTAATACAAGAGTTCCAGGTACTGTTAGAGAAGCTTTTTCTTTCCACAACTCCGTTCAACTTAACCAGCAAGTGTACTGGGTCATCCAAGTAATACCTTACGTGAGTAAGGGTCGATCCCACAGAGATTGTTGGTATGAAGCAAGCTATGGTCACCTTGTAAATCTCAGTTAGGCAGATTAAATTGGTTTATGATTTCGAAAATTTATAATAAATAGAAAATAAAAGGGATAGAAATACTTATGTAAATCAATAGTGGGAATTTCAGATAGGCGTATGGAGATGCTGTGCTCCTCTTGAATCTCTACTTCCTTATTACATTCATCCAATCCTTCTTACTCCTTTCCATGGCAAGCTGTATGTAGAGCATCACCGTTGTCAATGGCTACATCCCATCCTCTCAGTGAAAATGGTCCTATACTCTGTCACAGCACGGCTAATCATCTGTCGGTTCTCAATTAGGTTGGAATAGAATCCCTTGATTCTTTTGTGTTTGTCATCACGCCCAGCCTTTAGAAGTTTGAAGCTCGTCACAGTCAGTCAATCCCAGAATCCTACTCGGAATACCATAGACAAGGTTTAGACTTTCCGGATCCTCATGAATGCCGCCATCTATCTAGCTTATACCACGAAGATTCTGTTGGGGAATCTAAGAGATATGCGCCCGGCCTAGAGTAGAACGAAAGTGGTTGTCAATCACGCGCGTTCATAGGTGAGAATGATGGTGAGTGTCACGGATCATCACATTCATCAAAGTGTTGTGCAACGTATATCTTGGAATAAGAATAAAAGAGAATTGAATAGAATATAATAGTGATTGTATTGAAACTTGAGGTACAGCAGAGCTCCACACCCTTAATCTATGGTGTGCAGAAACTCCACCGTTGAAAATACATAAGTGAAAGGTTCAGGCATGGCCGAATGGCCAGCCCCCATGGTCTAAGGACTAGGCGTCCAGAGATTAAACTGTCAAAAGATGTCTAATACAATAGTAACTTATCCTATTTATACTATACTAGCTACTAGGGTTTACAAGAGTAAGTAATTGATGCATAAATCCACTTCCGGGGCCCACTTGGTGTATGCTTGGGCTGAGCTTGATCTATCCACGAGCTGAGACTTTTCTTGGATTTGAACTTCAAGTTATAACGTGTTTTGGGCGTTCAACTCCGGATCATGACGTTTTTCTGGCGTTTAACTCCAGACAGCAGCATGTACTTGGCGTTCAACGCCAAGTTACGTCGTCAATTTCCGGATTAAGTATGGATTATTATATATTGCTGGAAAGCTCTGGACGTCTACTTTCTAACGCTGTTGAGAGCGCGGAATTTGGATTTCTGTAGCTCCAGAAAAGCCATTTCGAGTGCAGGGAGGTCAGATTCCAACAGCATCAGCAGTCCTTTTGTCAGCCTTTTTCAGAGTTTTGCTCAAGTCCCTCAATTTCAGTCAGAAATTGCTTGAAATCACAGAAAAACACACAAACTCATAGTGAAGTCCAGAAATGTAAATTTAACATAAAAACTAATGAAAACATCCCTAAAAGTAGCTTGAACTTACTAAAAAGTACCTAAAAACAATGCCAAAAAGCGTATAAATTATCCGCTCATTAGTTAGATATGTTTATTTGGGAGTTTAGTGTGTTAAATAAGGTTTTATGATGTTTTGGTAGCTGTTTGGAGGTTTGGAATGGTTGGATTGGTGCAAAAACATTGAAAAATTTTGAAAAACAGAGCACCATCCACGCGCACGCGCACTCTACGCGTACGCGCGCCTCAAGCATTTTCGACCATCCACACGGACGCGCCATATACGCGTACGCGTGGATTGAATTTTCCACTTCCCATACATTCACCTAAGAGTTGTGCCTGAAGTGTGCCAACTTTGTGCCCAAAGGCACGCACACGCGTAACTTGCGCACCCGCGTCGACTCTCTGCTTTGCCATGCACGCGTACGCGTCAGCCGCGCATACGCGTCGCTTCTATTTCATCAATCTACGCTTACGCGTGGCTGACGCGCATGCGTGGATTGCTCTGTTTCACCCACCTTCTTTTCTTCTCTTCTTCCCATTTCTTTCCTTCTTCTCTCTTCTCTTCTTTTCTTTCCACCATTCAAACATCATCCATCATTACCAAATATCATGTAACACCATTTCTTTTAGTTAGTTCGTTAGTTTAATTTTTGTTTCTCATTATAAGTGTTGGATTACTAATCTTTTTTACTGTTTACTGCTACTGCTTATTGATAGGATGTTACTTTAACATCATTGTTGTTAATTGTCATTGTTGGATTCCTTTGTTGAGGTTGTATTTGGTTACTTGGTATAGAACTTTCCATGCTTAACATTTGTGAATACCAAGTAGTTGTTACATTGCCTTCATGTATCTTACCTCCTTAAATTGCATCTTTTGGCCACCATGCATTCATCATCCATTGTTAGGCAATTATACATTATCAATGCATTTTTTTAGGATGCTTGTTCTAATTGATCATCACCTATTTCATGCATTGAGATTGTGAAATTATGGAATTAGATCGAAAGCTTGCCTAGCGACATATTTTTGAGCTTTCTAAGCTTTGTGGACCATGTTTGCTATGTGATTAATTTTGACTTCTATATTCTTTTCCCTAAGTTCCATAGCATCCATGTGTTTCACCTCTATGTCACTTAGGTATTGCAACAACTTCAATATGTGTCATTGTTTGATGTGTGAGCTCTGTATACCATTTTGTTCATCAAATTTACTTACAGATTAATCAATGTCCATGCACTATCCAATTTCACAACTGCTTGATTTTTGCTTGAATGCGTTTATGCTTCTTCACTACTTGTTGGGTTGTTTTAGCCTACAAATCTTTTAAAGTATCTCAAGCACACTAGAATGAGTGAAGTGTATGTTCTCTTTTGTATAATTGTGACATGATTTTTAAATACTATGGTGTGAGATCTAAACCACATGCAAGTTAGAACCCACACAACTATTTTTCATCAGTCACACCAATTCACTCACTCAATTCTAGTGATTTACCTCATTCCAACAATTCACGCTTCCTTGCTTTTGTATTTTCTCATCTTACGGTGTTTAGTCCATTTTTCATGATTAATGCACCATAAGCAAAAAACAGAAGCGGGAGAAGAACACGCAGCAACCGGTTGACCTACCAGCTGAAGGTAGCAACTAGGAAAGTCACCGTACCCACTTGCTCATCTTTGGATGCACCGAGGACGGTGCAAACTTTTAAGTGTAGGGAGGTCGTCCGACCACTTGGCGTTTTTTGGGTAACAAGTTTCTAATCCCAACACTTTTGCATTTCATTTTAGGATTTTTAGTTGCATTTTCTTGCATTGCATATGTATATATTAAGCTTAGTCAAAATAACGAAATTTTTCAAGAATTTTATCTATAAGGCACCCCAATTGATTGAAAAAAAATTTTAGAACTTGCTTGAATTATACAATTGGGGATCATGTTTTTGAGCTAAGAACACAAACATGTGAGATTTGAGCCTAATTGTGTGGTTACATCATATAACCACTTATTTTCATTCTTGTGTGCATTATTCTCTCTCTATGATTATGATCTTTGATTTGTTTGATTCTATATGTCTATTATTTTATGTATACATGCTCTTATATGATTGAGGCCATTGTTTCATTAGCTCACTTATCCAAATAGCCTACATTTTACTCTCCATTGTTAGCCAATTTTAAGCCTATGCTTAACCCAATTGTTCTTTATTGTAGCATATTACAAGCCTAAAGTGAAAAACAATAAAAGTGCCTTGTTTGGATCTTTGATTAGCTTAGGCTAGTGAGAGTGTTTATTATTCAAGTTTGGGAAGAGTTGGGAACATTTGTTGGGATGAAAGTGTATTTTTGCATTTTGTCAAAATTTTCAAAAATTGGGTACATACTCATGCATTGAATGTAAAACCATATGCATTGATACTTTTGTATATACTTTATTGCAAAAAGAAAAAAATAAATAATATAAAATAAAGAAAAATATATATATCAAAAGAAAAAAATAATAGAAAAGAAAGAAAAAGAAAAGCAATAAGAAGGGGACAAAATGCCCCATGTAAAGCTTAATAAGAATCAATGCATATGTGTGGTGATCAAAAAGAGAATGCATGAGTGTGTGTGAAAAGTGAAGAATGGGTAGTTAGGTTAGCTTTGAATTGTATAGGTTGTCATAGGTTAGGTGGGAAGTTTAGGTTAGTCAAAGATTCAAATTCTAGTCCACTTGACCATATGCATCCTTACCTTGACCCTAGCCCCATTACAACCTATGGGACAGACCTCATGATATTTGTATGCATGCATGAAATAATTGTTGATTGTTAGATGAAAAATAAAACCTAGAAAGCATGATTAGGGGAGAATTGAGTGAATCAACCCTATACACTTGAGTGCTTAGAGCGGATACACATCCGGTGAGGGTTCGATCGCTCAATTACATGTCTCCACCCATGTTCATCTTTTCTTGCAAGTTTGTAAAATCTTTCAATGATTCAATTCAATTATGGGTTGAGTGACTAAGTGGATGTACATGTATTCTTAGAAATTTATTTATTTTGACTAAGTGGATGCATTCATGTAGATAGATTGCATATAGATAGGTTGCATGTAGTTAGTTTGCATTGAATAAATGTTGATGTCCCTTTGCTTCTTTCTTGATTTTAGCATGAGGACATGCTTAGTTTCAGTGTGAGAAGATTTGATAAACCCCGATTTTGTGGTTTATCTTGTGCTTATTTTTGTGGATTTAATCACCTTTTCTCACATTTATTCAATGAAATAGCATGGTTTTGCAATTCTCCCTTGATTTGTGCTTAAATGTGAAAACATGCTTTTTAGGTCCTAAAATAGCTAAATTTAATTTACTTTAATTCCATTTGAAGCCTTGATATGTTTGTTGAGTGATTTTAGGTTCATAAGGCAAGTATTGAATGGAAGAAGTGAGAAGAAAAGCATGCAAAGTGGGAGAACTCGTGAAGAAATGAAGGAACCGTAAAGTTGTCAAGCCTGACCTCTTCGCACTCAATCGACCATAACTTAAGCTACAGAGGTCCAAATGAGGCAGTTCTAGTTGCGTAACATCCGGGGCTTCGAAATGATATAAAGTTTGCCATATGTTGCTTCGCGTATAGGGGCGCGCACGCGCAATGTGCGCAGACGTGCCGATGGAGCACGTGACCCACTAAAGAGCAACTCGTGGCCAGCGATTTCTAGCTCATTTTGGGCCTAATCCAACTCATTTCTGATGCTATTGAACCCAAGGATTGAGGTGGGAATGAACCAAGTAGTCATAGTTGAGTTTTCATCATGTTTTAGGCTAGAATTCTAGAGAGAGAGACTCTCTCCTATCTCTAGATTTTATGGTAGTTTTAGTTAATTCTTCTTGGATCCAAGTTATAATTCTTGTTTTGATTTAGTTCTTCCTTTTAATTTCTTGTTATTACATATCTATTCTACTAGTTTTACTTGTCAATTCCTTTATTTTGCCATTTTTTTATGTTTATGAACAATTGTTGGATCTTAATTTTCTTTAATGAAATTTTATGTTTCCATGTTCTTTTATGTTAATCTTGCTTACTATTATTGATTTCTTGCTATTGATAGTTATGGGTTTCATTTAATTCTTGCATTTTGTTATGTTTACTTTTCTCGCACACTAGGTGTTTGATAAAATGTTTCCTATAGTTTTTGAGTAGTTATCTTTACTCTTGGCCTAGGTGGAGTAATTAGTGATGCTTGAGTTATCTAATTCCTTTGATTGATTTACAATTGGAAGTTGATAATTGATTTGGATACCACTAATGCTAGTCTTCCCCTTGGGAGTTGGCTAGGACTTGTGGAATCAAGTTAATTCATCCATTTGACTTTCCTCCTTGGTTAGAGGTAAACGAAGTGGTAGCAATAAACAATTTGTGGTCATAATTAAGGAGGATAACTAGGATAAGACTTCAAATTTTCATAACTTGCCAAGAATTTTGTTAGTTTCTAGTCTATTTTCTTTGCCATTTACATTTCTTGTCCAAAATCTCAAAAACCCCAAAATACCTCAAAACCAATAATCATACACTTCATTGCAACTCCTTGTGAGACGACCCGGAGTCCGAATACTCCGGTTAATTCTTATTTGGGGTTTGTTCTTTGTGACAACCAAAATTTTTGCATGAAAGGATTATTGATTGGTTTGGAAACTATACTTTACAACGAGACTCCATTAGATGAATTCTAAACCATCAAGAATCTAATCATCAACCAGCAGTGTGAATGGCATGAAACAGGAGAGAGAAATGAGCTGAGCTCATTTAATTAAGTGAGGGGGTGGGGCCCACGGGCCCGGTTTTGGTCCGATTGGTCCGGTTTGGCCCGTACGGCCCAATCTTGGGCCGATTTCTTTAAATTTGGTGTCGAAATTCTCGTTTTAAATTTCTCTATCACATTAAACCATTAAAACCTCATTCCTCACTTTCTTGAATATATTTTAATGTATGGGTTAATTAGTCAGTAATTAATCGGGTTTTACATTCTACCCACCTAATTGGTCATTTTGGCCATAAAATTCGAGTTCAGCCACCTGAAAACAGGTGCAGGTAGTCTGTCCCCATTTCTAATTCAAGTTCTTCGGGGTGCTTCTCCATTCTGACTTGATTCCCAAGTCACTCTCTAATAAGACTTCTTTTCCTCAGAGTTTCTTAATGTTTATGTTATCAATCCTGATTGGGGTCACTCGAAAATTCATACCCTCTTTGAATTAAACTGGTTCAAATTGTTCTAGCACGTCAGGCAGCCTATCATCCTTGAAATAAACTCATGCACGTCGATTGCTCTTCTCTTATCGGTCGCCGAAGTAGTCCCAGGAATACACAACTCTCTCTCTTTTAACTCTCTAGGATCACTCCGTTTGTCTGTATAACTTTTAGGTCGGCTTGTGCGGTTAGAACCTTAACTGAATTTTTGCTCAATCTTTCCTCATTGTTTTCGGCTATTAGTTCTGAACCTAAGATGCTTGATTCTCTTGTTCAACTTGCTTCACATTCTTAGTAGCTCTTTATCCTCTTACCGCACTTATCGAACTCTCGGCCTTACAACTCCTTAAAAAATTCACAACCAATTCTGTCTAATATCTCTTGCTGCTGCCTTAACATCCAGCTTTTGACTACAACCTTACTTAATGTTTCCTTCTCCTTAATCGTTCCCCAACAACACTCAGGGTCTAAGATATTTAGTACTTTTACTCTCAGATCAATACAAAGGTGTCTAGCGCACCATGAAATCCAATCTTCTCATTGGTGTATAGTCTCGTTAATATCTCCAATAATTAGTTTGCTCCGATGGACGGAATGGACTTGGTCACTTGTTCCACGATTATCTAGCAGTATCACCTTCTGTTCTAGACCTCGACAACCTACTCCGAAATCAATGGCTATCCTTTCTCACTTTCAGTGTAGAACCTTCAATGGTTGTAGTATTACGAATGGCTTCTGTTGGTCACTTTTTACTTTCTAACATGTCAACTACATGATCACACGCGCCACCACGTCGTCTCATCGAGCCACCCAAAACATCTTCTTTAAACTCATGCATGTTTCAGTAATTACAAGGTGAATCAAGAATTCGCTCTTGTGAGCTTCAGACAACGGTTCATGTGCCAACTTTTGACACTAGGCATACTAACCTCTGCCCATACTTTCAATTTTGTCTCTTCATTCCTCCTAATTTCTTTCTTGTCTTCCTCGATCCCTTCTTGATTTTCTTGTTTGATAGACTACAATATCCTTGATAGCTCCTTATCCTCCTTTGTCCTACAAGCAATACTCAGAGATTTCCTGCTCACTGCTCCGTCACCGCTTCCTGAAATTGTGTTCGCACGCATCCTAAGCCCTCTTTTGCAATGTATCGCAATCACTTCACGTAGTTTAATTAAGTTCGGGCATCATGAATATGGGCGCTGATTTAATCTTCCCTTCAAGGTTTTAAAGTTTCCGTCGTACCTAGGTATCCAACGAAAGGTACATTCCAAGGTGTTAACTTAATCGCAAATAATATGGTTGTCAAGAATTAAGGCTCTAAAATTCTTTGTAGTGCCACAGGCATATTTTTCGTGTTTAAAAGTCTTGTTCTAGGGAATTAGCATGTTAATGGTTTCATCTAGGAGTTGTACTCGATGAAAAATTCAGGATGAGTTAATTTTCGAAAGGATGTTATGTTCAAAATGACGAAGGAACAACACAAAGGGTGTTCACAAGAAATCAAAAGAAAGTCTTGTATATGATCAAACAGAGTGGTACCAAAATAATGAAATGCACAAGAAGAAGAATCAAGGTGCATCTCAGGAAAAGAGCGCTCAATTCAAGAACCTTTGGTAAAAAGAACAGAGTGTATAGAGTCAAAAAAGTCTCAGCTGATTTTGAAGAATATGATTTGCGAATGAGAGTAACTCTACTCACCGTGAGTTCCCAAGATTCAAGAACTACGAGGTTATACCGAAGCAAGTTCAAGATTATCCTAGAAGAAATAATATTCGTGTGCATAATGAGTAAAACTAGAAAGATGATCAAGTCATTTAAGAAGGATTCCGGATAGAGTTTCAATGCAGGTTTCAAAAGAAGGTTAGATCCATTTGCACAGATTCCGTTGGCACACTCCCTCTCGCATAAAGCCTTCTGCTGTTCTCTTCCTTCTTCACTGGCATAACTAGCACTCCTCACAGGAAAAACACTTAGTCGGACAGTTTTCTCTTCTAATACTCCTTTCAACTCGATCCTAGATTCTACCGATTATAATGGTGTTTTTAGTTATGGCACGATACCGGCTTCTGGCACTAAGTATATCGCAAACTCACTTTCCCCATGATTAAGAAGGATTTTGACTAACATCAATTCATGAAAACTAGCATCTCTGATCCCTAATGATCTTCTCTACCATCAATTTTTATTTCTATTGCCTCTAGTTGTTTAATTCCCCACAACCCAATTCCTTTTTACATTCTTGCAATTTATTATTCTTGTCATTTACATTCTGTTTCTTTATTTCTTACTCTCTTGCTCCTTAGAATTCAGCACTTTATTTTATTGCAATTTACTTTTGATGTCATTTAAGTTTCTTGCAATTTAAGTTTCCGTTATTTACTTTCACTTTATTTCTATCTTCTAGCTCTTTACATTCTGTATCATTTACATTCTTGCCATTTAAATTCTTGCCATTATGCTCAAAAATCAAAATGCTCATGAAATCAAAACTATGTTTGCTTGACTAAATCTACCATTTAACTAAAGTTGCTTAATCTACCAATCTCCGTGGGATCGACCTCACTCTTTGTGAGTTTTATTACTTGATACGACCCGGTATACTTGCCGGTTATACGTGAAATCTAAATTTTACGTATCAAGTTTTTGGCGCCGTTGCCGGGGATTGGAAAGATTGACAATGATTAAGTGAAAGGTGGTTTAGATTAAGCATTTTTTTTAGTGTTTTTGTTAAGCCCACTAACTGTTTGATACTTTGTTTCACTAACCCCAAATTCACTCTAGTTCTAGAGTGTCTCACTTGTGATTTTGGTTTTGTTTGTGTATGTCAGGAGCTAGTAGACGTAATATTGAGGACGAGAGAACCCTCCGAAGGATAAGGAGAGCAGAAAGAGGAAAGTTCATAGTTGGTGAAGAAGGGTCAGAGGAATCAGAGGGAGAAGATCAAGTCATGGATGATGAGATGCAAAACCCTCCTGGAGGGGTCAACAATAATGGTGGACAAGCTAGAAGGGTGTTATCCTCGTACACTATCCCTGATCCAAGACATTGTGGAAGCAGTATTGCTACACCAAATGTTCAGGCCAATAACTTTGAGTTAAAACCTCAGCTCATCACTTTGGTACAGAACAATTGCTCTTATGGAGGGGGACCTCTTGAAGACCCAAATCAACATCTCTCTGTTTTTCTAAGGATATGCAATACAGTGAAGACAAATGGAGTGCATCCAGATGTCTACAAGTTGTTGCTATTTCCGTTCTCTTTGAGGGATAAAGCCACTCAATGGCTAGAATCATTCCCCAAGGAAAGCCTCAATGATTGGAATGAAGTGATGGGTAAATTTCTAGCAAAGTTCTACCCACCTCAAAAGATCATCAAGTTGAAGACAGAGGTTCAGACTTTTAGGCAAATGGAAGGGGAGTCATTGTATGAAGCCTGGGAAAGGTATAAAGCACTAATGAGAAGATGTCCCCCTGACATGTTTAGTGATTGGGTTAAGCTCCAAAACTTCTATGAAGGCTTAAGCTTCGAAGCAAGGAAGGGACTAGATTACTCATCTGGAGGATCACTCAACATGATGAAAACTGCCGAGGAAGCCCAAGACCTCATTGAGATTGTGGCAAACAATCAATATTATTACTCATCAGAGAGGCAGCACAATCCGACCCCAAAGAAAGGTGTAATGGAGCTTGAAGGTGTTGATGCTATCTTGGCACAAAATAAGTTAATGCACCAACAAATCCAACAACAAATGGAGATGATAACAAAGAGAATGGATGGTTTGCAACTTGCAGCAGTGAACACAACGAACCAACCATTGCTTGAATGGAACCAAGGTGAAGGGACCAATGTTGAACAACCACAAGAACAAGTCCAGTACATGCAGAATACTTCAAATTCTCATGATGAATTTCATGGAGATACATACAACCCATCTTGGAAAAATCATCCCAATCTAAAGTGGGGTGAAAATCATTGGCAAAAGAATAGCAACCACAATCAAACCCGTAACCCAAACAACCAAAATCACCATGCCAACAACACTAACCAATATAGAAAAACACAAAACACATATCAACCACCCCATCATAACTCACAAACTCACCAAAATAACTTCTCTGCACCAGCATCCAACTCACAGAATTACCACACTAATCCACCCAACAACTTCCAACAACAATCAACCCCCATCATACCCCCAATTGACCATCATGAGACAAGAATCTCAAGTCTTGAAGCAACCTTGCAAGCACTTGCTCAAACCACTCAAGCCTTAGCTAAGGGACACAAGGAACATGAGGTCATCATGAAGAACATTGAGAGACAAGTGGGACAATTAGCCAAACAAGCTGAGCTACCAACCAATGTCCTCCCAAGTGATACAATACCCAACCCAAGAGAAGAATGTAAGGCTCTGCAGTTAAGGAGTGGCAAGGTAGTTGGTGAAAGTTCAAATAAAGAAGCAACAAAACCCAAAGAGCAAGACACAGTGGAGAGGCAAGATGAAGAAAAGGCTTCAACATCTAACAAAGGCAAGGAGGTTGTCAAGCCACAAGGCAATCCACCAAGTCAAGGAGGCAACCGTAATGGCAAGGAGAGTATGAATCCACAAAAAGAAAACAAAAATGAAGGAGTGAAAGCTTATGTACCCAAGCTTCCATACCCAACCAGGATACACAAAGGAGCAAAGGACCAACAATTCCCAAGGTTCTTAGAAATCTTCAAGAAACTTGAAATCAACATCCCATTGGCAGAAGCTTTGGAACAGATGCCATTATATGCAAAGTTTCTTAAGGAATTGATCACCAAGAAGAGAAGTTGGCAAGAAAAAGAAACGGTGATTCTCAATCAAGAGTGTAGTGCCATCATTCAAAAAGGGTTACCTCCAAAACTCAAAGACCCTGGCAGCTTCCTCATACCTTGCACGATTGGGAGCATGGCCGTTGACAAGTCACTTTGTGATCTGGGAGCAAGCATTAATTTAATGCCCCTTACCATGATGAAGAAAATGATGATTGAAGAGCTTAAACCCACAAGGATGTCACTCCAACTTGCTGACAGATCCATCAAAATACCAAATGGAGTAGTTGAGAACCTCTTGGTGAAGGTGGGAAACTTCATATTTCCAGCTGATTTTGTGGTCCTAGACATGGATGAAGAGGGAAACAATTCAGTCATTCTTGGTAGACCCTTTTTGGCTACAGCTAGAACAATCATTGATGTGGAAAAGGGAGAGATGATTTTCAGAGTGCATGATGAGCAAATGACCATAAATGTCTTCAAAGCAATGCAACACCCTGTTGAGAAAGAAAGTTGCATGAGGGTTGATGTAGTAGATTCTTTGGTTGAAGAAGTGCTTGACACAAATCATCAAATGAAACAAGAGGAAGTCCATAACATCAAGGACCAAGAAGGGAACAAATTGGAAGCATCAAAGGAACCAAGTGAAGCTACGAAAGAAGAGGCACCACAACAAGAGTTGAAACCACTACCCCCTCATCTTAAATATGCATTTCTTGGTGAGAAGGATAGCTTCCCAGTGATCATCAATTCCACATTGAATGCAGAGGAAGAAGAAAAGCTCCTTATGGTGTTGAAAGCTCACAAAGAGGCGTTGGGATGGACCATTGATGACTTGAAAGGCATAAGCCCTGCTGTATGCATGCACAAGATACTTTTAGAGGAGAATTCCAAACCAGTGGTACAACCCCAAAGAAGATTGAATCCCACAATGAAGGAGGTTGTTCAAAAGGAAGTCCTGAAGTTGTGCAGGATCATCTACCCTATATCTGACAGCCCATGGGTCAGTCCAGTGCAAGTAGTACCTAAGAAAGGAGGCATGACTGTCATTGTTAATGAGAAGAATGAGCTTATTCCAACACGAACAGTGACAGGGTGGAGGATGTGCATAGACTATAGGAGGCTGAATGATGCCACACGGAAAGATAATTTTCCTCTACCTTTCATTGACCAGATGCTTGAAAGGTTGGCTGGCCATGCCTATTACTGTTTTCTTGATGGATATTCAGGGTATAACCAGATTGTGGTTGACCCTATGGATCAAGAGAAGACTTCCTTTACTTGTCCCTTTGGAGTTTTTGCATACAGGAGAATGCCATTTGGACTATGTAATGCCCCAGCTACCTTCCAAAGGTGCATGCTATCAATCTTCTCAGACATGGTAGAAAAATTCATTGAAGTCTTTATGGATGATTTCTCTGTTTTTGGTGATTCCTTCAATATTTGCTTGCATCATCTTACCCTAGTCTTGAAAAGGTGCCAAGAAACCAATTTAGTTTTGAATTGGGAGAAGTGCCATTTCATGGTACCCGAAGGCATTGTTCTTGGTCATAAAATTTCAAGAAAGGGTATAGAGGTTGACAAGGCAAAAGTAGAAATCATAGAAAAACTTCCTTTGCCAACTAGTGTGAAAGCCGTTAGGAGTTTCTTAGGGCATGCTGGATTCTATAGGAGATTCATCAAAGATTTTTCCAAAATAGCAAAGCCACTAAGCAATTTGCTGGTGGTAGATAATCCTTTTATCTTTGATGATGAATGCAAACATGCTTTTGAAACTCTAAAAGCTAAGCTCACCACAGCACCAATCATCACACCCCCAAGTTGGGGACTACCTTTTGAACTCATGTGTGATGCAAGTAACCTTGCAATTGGTGCTGTGTTGGGGCAGAGGAAGGAAAAGAAGCTTCATGTTATCTACTATGCAAGTAAGGTATTGAATGAAACTCAAAGAAACTACACCACAACAGAGAAAGCGTTACTAGCCGTGGTATATGCTTTTGATAAGTTTAGACAATATTTGATTGGATCTAAAGTCTTAGTGTATACTGACCATGCTGCTATTAAGTATCTTATGTCAAAACAGGATGCCAAACCAAGGCTAATCAGATGGGTGCTACTCCTACAAGAGTTTGACATTGAGATCAAAGATAGGAAGGGCAGTGAAAATCAAGTTGCTGATCACTTATCAAGGGTACCACAAGATGCATGCTAAGACAACCTTCCATCAATAAATGAAGAGTTTCCAGATGAATACCTCTTGCACGTTCAACATGTCCCTTGGTTTGCAGACATGGCCAACTACAAGGCAGGAAGAATCATTCCACAAGAGTACACAAGACAACAAGTTAAGAAGCTGTTGCATGAGGCTAGGTTCTTCTTTTGGGATGAACCATTCTTGTTCAAAAGATGCCCAGATGGAATGATAAGAAGATGTGTGTCAGAGGATGAGATGAAGAACATACTATGGCATTGTCACAACTCTAGTTATGGTGGTCATTTTGGAGCTGAAAGAACGGCTGCAAAGGTCCTTCAAAGTGGCTTCTATTGGCCTTCAATCTTCAAGGATGCTAGAGAGTTTGTGAGCCATTGCAATGAATGTCAAAGTACAGGGGGTTTGTCAAAGAAAAATGAGATGCCTCAGAAGTTCATTTTGGAAGTGGAACTCTTTGATTTGTGGGGAATAGATTTCATGGGACCTTTTCCTCCATCCTACACATTCAAATACATCTTGGTAGCAGTAGAGTATGTCTCCAAATGGGTAGAAGCAATAGCCACCACCACATGTGATACCAACGTGGTCTTGCAATTCCTCAAGAAGAACATTTTCACTAGATTTGGAGTGCCCAAGGGACTTATAAGTGATGGGGGAAGCCACTTTTGCAACAAGCAACTCAATTCTTTACTCCACAAATATGGTGTCACTCACAAAGTGGCCACACCATATCACCCTCAAACCAATGGGCAAGCTGAACTTGCCAACAGAGAGCTAAAAAGGATCTTGGAGAAAACTGTGGGAACAACAAGAAAGGATTGGGTTAGGAAGCTGGATGATGCACTTTGGGCATATAGGACAGCCTTCAAGACACCCATAGGAAAATCTCCATTTCAGCTGGTGTACGGAAAGGCATGCCACCTCCCTGTGGAGCTTGAACATAAGGCCTTTTGGGCCACCAAACTTCTGAATTTAGATGCTCAAGCAGCAGGAGAGAAGAGGTTGCTACAACTCAATGAACTTGAGGAGTTCAGATTGGAGGCATATGACAATGCCAAAATATACAAAGAGAGAGCAAAGAGATGGCATGATAAGAGGATCTCTCAAAGAACATTTGAACCAGGCCAAAAGGTGTTGTTATTCAATTCAAGATTGAAAATCTTTCCTGGGAAGCTGAGGTCTAGATGGACTGGTCCATACACCATCACCAAAGTATCACCTCATGGCTATGTTGAATTACTTGATGAAGCCTCAAAGCAAACCTTCACAGCTAATGGACATAGGGTGAAGCACTATTTTGGTGGCCCTTGGAGCAAGGAAGAGAGTGTGCAACTCTTAACATGAGCAAAGAAGTTGCAATGTCGAGCTAAGGACAATAAACAAAGCGCTTCATGGGAGGCAACCCATGCACAGGGAGTCTTTTATTTTCATATTTGAGTAACCAATAATGATTAAGTAGACTAGTACATGGTGTATGCAAGGCACTAAGTTTGGTGTGGCCAACCTTGAAGTAATGGCAAATATGTGTTCCACAACACTTAGCCACAAACTAAGTTTGGTGTCCATACATACACGAAAATGCTAGACTATGAAAGCATAGTCATTTATTTTAGTTAAAAAAAAAAAAACGTGAAATAGCATGTAATGAAGGTAAAATACTAAGTTTGATGTGGCTATCTTTGGAACTAATTCCATAGAACACTTAGTCACAAACTAAGTTTGGTGTCTTTACTTACATTATTAATGCTAGAAAAAATAGATTAGGGAATCAATTCATAAATTTTTAATTTTAGTTTAGTCAATTTTGCATAGGAATATCATCATAAGCTTTTAGCTATTAATGTCACTTTAAGAATCTCAACCTTTTGGAATTTTGTTGCGGGAAAGAAAGAAAGAAGTGATGGGGAATCTTGGAAGCACATAATGAAAGAAAGAAAGAAATGATGGGAAATCTTGGTGAGTGAAGTCACGGATACACAAGGAAGGGAAGTCACATGAGTTTTGAACATTGTGCATTGGAAAGATGTGAACTCAACATGCATTGGGCACAAGGAAGCATGCTCCCCATGCCATGACCGAGCCTTAAATGCCATTAGAACCATGCATCCTCACCAAAGTTCACTTTAAATACTTCAACCACATTCATCAAACCTCATTCTTCATCACTCATTCTTCTACCCCCATAACCTCATTTCACTACCCGAACTCATACTCAACCTCCAACCTATTCCATGTTTCACAAATTTTAGCCTTGAACCTCATCTTTACCCAACAAAACTCATGAAGCACTACAACCCCTCACATAACCGAAACACTCCACCTCCCCTCACCATCATTTTCTAGCCTACCCAAGTCACGTTGTGGCCATACATCTCTCCCATTCACAACCATTTTCCTTGTGCTTGAGGACAAGCATTCATCTAAGTTTGGTGTGGAAGATTCAACCCTTGCAAGTGAATTTCAATGGCCTCATCATCAAGGGATAGGAGAGGAGATGAAGGACAAGACACCTTTGATGAAAGAAGATTCAAATCCAAGCATAATGAGCGCATCTTTAGTTGGATGTCAAGCAAAGATGTTGTTCCGGAGTTACCTTTCAAGCTAAAGAAAGATGAATACCCTGAGATACAAAAAATAATCGGAAAAAGGGGATGGGAGCTTCTCTGTGACCAACCTCAAGAAGTGAGCATGCTTCTCATCCATGAGTTCTACACTAATGTGATAAGAGAATATGATGATGAAGAACCATACATGAGTTATGTAAGAGATGTGAGTGTTGATTTTAGCCCGGACACCATCAACAGGGTGCTAAAGGTCAAGGCAAAACAGTTCAAACGAGCTAGCTATGAAGAAAGGGTTGAAAATAACCCAAGATATATGGATGTGGTGAGTGACTTATGCAGAATAGGCACGGATTGGGTGCTGGATTCACATGGACAACCACTCAAACTTCGGAGAGGTGATTTCATACCTCAAGCAAAAGGATGGCATGACATAGTGAGGAGATCATTGATGTCCACTTCAAATAATTCTGAGGTAATGGTGAATAGAGCAATAATGATCCATTGTATAATGAAAGGAGGAGAAATCAATGTTGGAGACATTATAGCCAAGAACATCATTGACATAGCTCAAAAAGTCAAACAAGACAGCTGGCTAGGATATCCTAGTACCATTCTGCGCCTATGTGAAGAAGCTGGAGTGCCTCTGGAAGAATTTGGAGAAACTGATTTGGTCTCTGTTGGAAAACCTCTTACTCGAGAAAGGTTGGAGTTCATCACCACAACCCAATTGGAAAGGCAACCCTTAGCAAGAAGGAAGAAAAGGAAAGAAGCAAGACAAGAGGAGGAGCCTCAAGAAATGGAAGAACCTCATGCCTTGAACATGAACCAACTCCAAGCCGCCTTGGAAGGAATTTCTGGGCAATATTCACAAATTCAAAGAAGCCAAGAGGAACAAGCTCAACAACAAAGGGACCTTTGGCAATTGATGGATCAACAAAGAGGGGTTCAAGTTCAATGGATGAACCAACAAAATGAGTACCAAGCACACATGATGGAGTTACAACAAGAACAATATGCCAAGATGCAGGAAGCCATCAACAATTCAACCATGGAACATGAAAGAGCCATGGAGAAAGTAATACAAGAACAAGCTCAACTAAGGATAGAGCAAGCTCAGCAAAGAGAACTTCTCCATAGATTGGATGCTAGACATAATGCATTTCACAAAGATTTCAATGAAAGCAGAATGTTCAGGGAAGCCAGGCACAAGGACAGACTTGACTATGATATATGCACCCAAGAAAAGCTCAGTTACCTCTGCTCCACACCCCCATTACTCAACCCACAAATTAAAACCTTTAATGAAGCCCGCAAGATATTTGAAGAGCAGGAACTTGCAAGGGTGAGATTTAATCAACAAAGGCTAAATGAGACAATGATAAGCCAAGGAGTGTGGCAAAGAGAAGAGAGGGATGCAACAACACAACAACAAGGAGAACGGAGAAGCAAAAAGAAAGAAGATCCAAAGGGAGATGCAACAACAAAGCAACAAGGAGAGTTGAGAAAGAAAAAGAAAGAAGATCCAAAGGGCAAAGGAAAGCAAGGAGAATCAAGCAAGGGAAAAGGGACATGAAGACTAAAGGTGGTGAAGTTCCTTTGTTTTTCTTTATGTTTTATTGAATAAAGAAGATGTATGTCTGAAATATGGTATACCTTCTAAGATGCATTTTTTTTTCTTTTTGAAGCATTTTCTTTTATGTTATCCATTCCATGCATCACCACTCACAAGTTTGGAATGGTTGCTTGTCTTAAGTACTTTTACTTGTCAATGGAATAAAAGATGTAGTTTGAGCAAGAACAGAGAGAAATCTAGCTTAAGAAGGATCATGTTGTCCCATAAGAAAAGTGCTAGTCCTTTTATTGTGAAAGAACCAAGGCTCAAGAAATTCAAAAGAATGCTTGTTTATACAAGACTAGTTTGGTTGAGGATCACAAAGACCTTATAAGTAAAAGCACAAATAACCTTGACAATAAAGAAAACACAAAACAAAGAATGAAAGGCTAGGCATCAATGACAAATTTGGATATGTGTCTGTGGTGATTGATGTTAAGAGACATACTTGGGCTAGTATATCCGAGGGGTGCTTCATCACCCGATAACTTGAGTTAACTAACTCGGGATTATCGATTGAAAACTCACAATCAAGAGTAGCTCTATAACAGAACATTTAGCAACCCAAAGAGGTGCTGGACACCACTATCCAAATAAAATTTCAATGTTATATGCCTGTGATTGAATGTGTTAAGGAGAGAGGCTTGAGTTAGTAAATCTTTAAGAGTGTCTCAACACTTAACAACTTGAACCAACTGGTTTGGGATTGTTGATTGAAAACTTATGCTAAAGAGCCGCCTTAAGACAAGATTTCGAGCTTGTTTGAAATGAGAAGGAATATAAAAAAGAGGAAAAAAGCATCAAGTAAAGAATGGTTCAAGGATCATGTGCTGTGATAATAGAAAAGGTCTAGTGAAGTTAACCAATTTAGTATTGAAGCAAGCATCTTAATTGAGAAAGTTGAGTAGCTGTGTTCAATTACAATAAATTAATGATCACACAAGTGAGGATGACATGCTCAATGAAAAATTACTCTCTGGTAGAACATTCAAGTCTTACATCTTAGATTCTTGAGACAAAGCTTTTATATTTTGCTTGAGGACAAGCAACACTTTAAGTTTGGTGTTGTGATGCAATTGCATATTTGATATATTAGCTAGTTAGTTTAGTTGATTTTAGCTTGATTTTACTCATTTTCTCTAAATAAACAAGTCCTTTTATGAGTTTGTTTTCATGCATAAGAATACTAAGGAACATGTTGATTCTAGCCAAATTCATGCAAATGATATAAGGAATATATACATGAATGAGTATGAATGAATCTCATGGAATTTATTGCATGAATTGGTAAAACTTTGAAGCTATTTCCTTTGTTGATGATAGGTGATGAAACAAGGAAGCATGGAGGCAAGAAGTTGGCGTTGCCAACTTGGGAAAAGGGGGCGTTTTTATGGACAACGCCAGGCAACCAAGAAGCAAAGTTGGCGTTGCCAACTTGAGGAATGTGGTGCGTTGTTGAGCATAACGCCAGGCAACCAAGAAGCAAAGTTGGCGTTGCCAACTTGAAGAATAGGCTGAGTTGTTGAAGGCAACGCCCACACAAGCAAGGAGCTTGGCCCTGGATGAAGTGAAGCACGTTGCCAACTCTAGAACCACGTTGCCAACGCCCACACAAGCAAGGAGCTTGGCCCTGGATGAAGTGAAGCACGTTGCCAACTCTAGAACCACGTTGCCAACGCCCACACAAGGAACTTGGCCCTGGAGGAAGAGCTGGCGTTGCCAACTCTAGATGGGCGTTGCCAACGCCCACCCAAGCAATCTTGGGGAGCTAATTTGGAGCCTCGAGCACGTTGCCAGCCTAGAGATAAGGGGCGTGTTTGAGGACAACGCAGGCTAACAACGCCACACAATCAAGCTTGGCCCTGGAAGAAAAGGAGCTGGCGTTGCCAACTTGAGGAGGGCGTTGCCAACGCCACACACAAGCAATTTTGGCACCAAAGGGGAGCTCGAGCACGTTGTTTGAGCTAGGAAGCATTGGCGTGTTTGGCAACAACGCCAGGAATGGTTGCTTGGCTAGGCACCAAGTCTTGGTGCCAGCCAAGTTGCCAATGCCCATGAGCCGCACCATTCACGTTGCCAACGCCAGGGAGAGGCACCATTCAAGTTGCCAATGCCAGGAAAGGCACCATTCAAGTTGCCAACGCCAGGAAAGGCACCATGCACGTTGCCAACGCCCATTAGCCTTGCTATGCACGTTGCCAACGCCAGGAAGCAAACTTGGAGCCTTGAGAAAGGCTCGAGCACGTTGCCAACGTGCTGAAGAGAAGGAGTGTTCATCAACAACGCCAGGAAATTGTAATGCACGTTGCTAACTTGGAATATATGGGGCGTTGTTCACAACAACTCCAACAAGGCAGCCTGACCATGTCCACTTCAATGGAAGATATCTTGAGCTACAGAGATCCAAATTGAGTGCTTCCAGTTGCGTTGGAAAGCTGACATTCAGAGCTTTCCAACCATATATAATAGTCTATAGTGGAGCACAAAATTGAAGCCAAACCAGAGTCATCTTTAGACCCTAAAAACAAGAACATGAAGTGAAATTCAAGGGAGCTAGAGATGAGCCCTGGAGGGGGGGCACGAGCACGTTGCCAACGTGCATTAAGGGGGCGTGTTTTGCAACAACGCCAGCCCCAAGCCCCTGCCTTGGGAGGCTAGGCACGAGCACGTTGCCAACTTGGGATTGAAGGTGCGTTTTTGGCAACAACTTGGCAGCTTAACCTTACCTTCTTTGAGGAAGCATAACTTGAGCTAGGAAAGTCCAAATGAGGTGATTCCAGTGGCATTAGAAAGAAGACATCAAGAGCTTTCCAATGATGTATAATAGTCCATATTGAAGCAGAGGATTGACACTCAAATTCTGGGCTATATTTAGCATGAAAATAGAGCCAAGAAGAGGAATAGCAAGTTGTTAGCAACAACTTGGGCTAGCAACGCCCAAATCTCAAAGCTCACCTCCCAGGAAAATGCCATGCACATTGCCAACGTGCATTATGCCTGGAGTTATTGCCAACAACGCCCCTCAATGGGCCAGAATTGGTGCCAACTTGCTCTACTTCCCCTATTCATCACAAAGGCCAAAACTTCTTCAATTGAACCAAGAATGCAACAATGAGAAAGCCCACATTGCTAGCCCACTTGAAGATCTTTGAAAGAGTTTTAGGACTAGTATAAATAGAGATTGAGTTTGTACTTTAGAGGACTTTTTTTTTACTTTACTTTTTGACACTTAGACATTTTTACACTTTTTAGCACTTGTATTGGAGAACTCTTTTGGGACTTCCGAGAGGAGACCCGGGGAGCTAATTTTGGTTCATCTTGGAACTTCTCTTCTTCATTTTTCCTTAAGGTTTAAGCATTTCATTTTTCTTCTTCATCCTTCTTTGCAATTTAGTTTAACTTTTGTTTATGGCAATTGTTGTTGAAATTGGAGCAATGACTCACTAAACCCCACTTTCATTAGGGGGAAGAGCTCTGCTTGTTACAATGGATTGATGAACCCCTCTTTTCCTCCTCAATTCATGTGGTTGATCCAAAGAGGAAGCTCTTGTTCTTCAAAGATTCAACCACCATCGAGAGATGGGTTAATCTATGAGAATTATGTGGTGAATTTGAGGAATGAGCCACATGATTCAGTTTAGAGTTCATCCTTTCATGATTCCCTCAATCAATATACCTTGGTTAGTATGTGAGATGTAACTTTCCATGGTTGAGATTTTGGTAATTGTGTGGCTGGATTAAAATTGAGCTTCAACTCTTCTCATGAACAATTAGATCACGAGAGTGGCAATTGGTTATGTTGAGAGAAATTGAATCACCAAGAGATTGGGATTCAATTACCCACATGCCATGGATCTATACCCATGATTGAGAAGGATTTTGACTAACATCAATTCATGAAAACTAGCATCTCTGATCCCTAATGATCTTCTCTACCATCAATTTTTATTTCTATTGCCTCTAGTTGTTTAATTCCCCACAACCCAATTCCCTTTTACATTCTTGCAATTTATTATTCTTGTCATTTACATTCTGTTTCTTTATTTCTTACTCTCTTGCTCCTTAGAATTCAGCACTTTATTTTATTGCAATTTACTTTTGATGTCATTTAAGTTTCTTGCAATTTAAGTTTCCGTTATTTACTTTCACTTTATTTCTATCTTCTAGCTCTTTACATTCTGTATCATTTACATTCTTGCCATTTAAATTCTTGCCATTATGCTCAAAAATCAAAATGCTCATGAAATCAAAACTATGTTTGCTTGACTAAATCTACCATTTAACTACATAGTTATACATATATAGATATATAGGAAAACCCCAAAAGAAAGCCCAAAATACAGAGTTACAAAACCCGAGTCTCCAAAATCACCTCAAAGAGGAATTAATACAGCAATATATATATATATATATATATATATATATATATATATATATATATATATATATATATATATATATAAGGTGGAGACAATAATTATCTAAGTAAATACAAATAACCAAAATAAACCCAAAAGATGAAGATCTTCGCAATATCAGAAGCTTCTAACATGCCTCAACGAGGTGCTGCCTGTCCTGCATCTGAAAATCACAAAATCTACATAGGTGAGAACCAAAGGTTCTCAGCATGGTAACAGTGCCCACATATCTAACATACAATTTCCTGGGAAAGCTGAAGGCAATCCTAGAACTTCCAACAGGTAAATAAAGCTTAAAACATAACTAAACCATAAGGATAAAACAGACTACTAGCTAAGGGTCTTTAGAACTATCTAAAACTCCTCATTCCAACTCCTCCAAACCTCCCAACCACCAGCGGAACCAAATGCAACAAACACAGTTATTACAAACAGATAAATTACAAATAGGATTCAAGTATAGCAGATAATCAAGTAGCATTTAATTATGCAATCACTTAGGCAATCCAAACAAGACATATAGATGCATATGATGCATGCCTATCAAGGGGGTAATTCTCATCTGTCGGTTATAGAGCCAACCCGACAAGTCCTGGTAGCTAACCATTGGACGGTCCCTCTATCGTGCATCCCCGACTTGAGTAATTCTCAATCATAACATATTCATAACCACAATCATAATCATAATCATAATCATACAATATCCACTCTTGGTATTTATCAAGGGGGTGAGCTCATCCAAACCTTTCATAGTGTCCGGCCAAACATACGACATAGGGTCAGCAGAGTATCGAGTCTCAACCTGGAGCATGTGGTGGCTAGTCACTGCTTTCATCTAGGGAAACTCATTTTTCAGATAATCATTTCACATCCATCCATACACATTCCATAATCATTCCTTATGACCATATCATCACTCATCATAACCCGGGGCAAGTGGGATGAAGCCACAACCCTTGCGTCCACCCGGGGAGCCTCTATGCTAACCAAACTGGAAGAAGTAGGCGAAACCACAACCCTTGCATCTACCCAGGAGGTACGTTCTCATATGCCCAGGAGGAACCAAGGAGGGGATCCTAACCTCCCACCATCTCGCTGGGGGCGATTTTACAATACTAGGAGGAACAAGAAAGGGGATCCTCACCTTCCACCATCTCTCTGGGGTCGCACTTTCGAGAAAGAGAGCTCTAGATACGACAATCATTCAAATACATATTTTCATTTCCAGCCATAAATTACAATTTATCATAGCCATCCCACTTGAAAGAACAATTCATAACTAGCCATAAACCATCATCACATGTAGCCATTCGACTCATATCATTTACACAGCCATTCAGAACATTTCATATACACAGCACTCCACTATCCTCCTCAACAACTCATAATGTCATCATCTTTCCTCATAACTCATCATAACATCCCCTTTCTTCATCCACAAGTTATCCTCTCCCCTAGCTTACTCTCATTCACTAGGAATTTGATGAGCGGATAATTTATACGCTTTTTGGCATTGTTTTTAGGTAGTTTTTAGTAGGATTTAGTTAGCTTTTAGTAAATAATTATTAGTTTTTAAACAAAATTCACATTTCTAGAATTTACTATGAGTTTCTGTGTTTTTCTGTGATTTCAGGTATTTTCTGATTGAAATTGAGGGCCTTGAGAAAAAATCTAATGCAGAGGCTGAAAAAGGACTGCTGATGTTGTTGGATTCTGACCTCCTTGATCTCAAAATGTAATTTTTAGAGCTACAGAAACTCAAATGGCGTGATCTCAATTTCTTTGGAAAGTAGACATCCAGGGCTTTCCAGCCATATATAATAGTTCATACTTTGCTCGTGTTTTGACAATGCAAACTAGCGTTCAAATGCCAACTTCCTGCCCTTTTCTGGCGTTAAACGCCAGAAACAGGATAGAAGCTGGAGTTAAACACCCAAACTGGCATAAAAGCTGGCGTTTAACTCCAAGAAAAGTCTCTACATATGAAAGCTTCAATGCTCAGCCCAAGCACACACCAAGTGGGCCCGGAAGTGGATTTCTGCATCATTTACTTATTTCTATAAACCCTAGTAACTAGTCTAGTATAAATAGGACCTTTTATTATTGTATTAGACATACTTGGATTATCTCGAGATCATTTTTGAGAATTTCTTTGGATCATTTTTAGTCCTTAGACATTGGAGGCTGGCCTCACGGCCATGCCTAGATCATCATCACCTATGTATCTTCAACGGTGGAGTTTCTACACCCCATAGATTAAGGTGTGGAGCTCTGCTATTCATCGAGTATTAATGCAAAGTACTATTGTTCTTCTATTCAATACAAGCTTATTCTTATTCTAAGATATTCATTCACATACAAGAACATGATGAATGTGATGATCATGTGACACTTATCACCATTCTCACTTATGAACGCGTGCCTGACAAACACTTCCGTTCTTCATGAAAACAAGCTTGAATGTATATCTCTTGGGTCTCTGATCAATGATTCACATCGTTTCCCCACTGAAAATGGGGCATCTGAATCCGAGATTAGAATCTTTGTCCATACTTTATTCGTGATTAGACGACGTAAACTGGCGCTCAACTCCAGTTCCATGCTGCATTCTGGAGTCAAACACCAGAAACACGTCATGAACCAGAGTTGAACGCCAAAAACACGTTACAACTTGGCGTTCAACTCCAAAAGAAGCCTCTACACGTGTAAAGCTCAAGCTCAGCCCAAGCACACACCAAGTGGGCCCCAGAAGTGGATTTCTGCATCAATTACTTACTTCTGTAAACCCTAGTAGCTAGTCTAGTATAAATAGGACATTTTACTATTGTATTCGTCGTATTTTGACCATTGGTCCTTCTCCCTATTTTCGAATTCATATCACATTTTGGGGACTGGCCATTCGGCCATGCTTGGACCTTCACTTATGTATTTTCAACGGTGGAGTTTCTACACACCATAGATTAAGGGTGTGGAGCTCTGCTATACCTCAAGTTTTAATGCAATTACTATTATTTTTTATTCAATTCGATTTATTCCTGTTCTAAGATACCATTCATACTTCAACCAGATGGATGTGATGATCCGTGACACTCATCATCATCCATCCTTATGAACGCGTGCCTGACAACCACTTCTGTTCTACAATCGAAAGCTAGAGTGTGTATCTCTTGGATTCCTGATGCACGATGCATGGTTGCCCTCGCCTGACAACCGAGCCTTCCATTCCGTGAGATCAGAGTCTTCGTGGTATAAGCTAGAATTGATTTGATGAGCTTCAAACTCACGATTGTTGGGCGTGATGAAAAATGCAAAAGAAATAATGGATTCTATTCCAGCATGATCGAGAACCGACAGATGATTAGCCGTGTCGTGATAGAGCATTTGGACCTTTTTCACTGAGAGGATGGGATGTAGCCATTGACAACGGTGATGCCCTACATACAGCTTGCCATGGAAAGGAGTAACAAGGATTGGATGAAGGCAGTAGGAAAACAGAGATTCAGAAGGAGCACATCATCTTCATACACCTATCTGAAATTCCCATCGATGATCTACAAAAGTATCTCTATCTTTATTTTCTGTTTATTTTATTATTATTATTCGAAAACTCCATAACCATTTATTATCCGCCTGACTAAGATTTACAAGATGACCATAGCTTGCTTCATAGCAACAATCTCCGTGGGATCGACCCTTACTTACGTAAGGTATTACTTGGACGACCCAGTGCACTTGCTGGTTAGTTGTGCGGAGTTGTGACTAAGTGTGATTCACGTTTGAGAGCGATACTGACGTTAGGATTTTTGCCAGTAAAGAATTTCATAAAAACAGTCGCGTTGTAGATATAGTCTCTAAACCGACAGAAATCCCTTCGTACAAACGTTTTGGTTGTCACAAGTAACAAACCCCTAAATAAATTGATAACCGAAGTATTTAAACCTCGGGTCGTCTTCTCAAGGAATTGCAGGGAGGTATGTTCTTATTATTGGTTATGAAAAAGTGTGTTTGGGATTTTTGGATTAAGGTAAAAGGTTAGTTGGGCAATGGGCACAGGTATATTTTCAAAGTAATAAAAGTAAATGAATGACTGTAAAATAAACTCTTGGCAAGGTGTAAGAACTGGAAGTCCTATCCTAGTTATCCTTATCAATTGTGATGAGAATTGGATTTTTCTCCCATTTTGTTAACTTCTAACTATGAAGGTAAGTTAAGTGGATGAATTAATTCTAATTCTCAACTAACAATGAGTTTGATAACTCAATAGTCACCAATTATTTAACCAAGGCCAAAAGGGAAAAAACTAAATCTACTAGAATAACAATATCTTCAGATTGGGGATAATAAAAAGAAACAATCATACTGAAATATCTCGAATAACATTAATTAAGAAAATCCTAACATGAAAGTCACAAGCCAAATTCAAAAGATAAATTTCAATTAAAGTACCAAGGTGAATAAAAATAGAAACAAAATTAAATAGAAAGGAACATTAAACCTGGAGCACGCGGTCGCGTCACCTAGCGTCAGGGCTACTATGGCATATTATATATCAAATCGAAGCCCCGGACGTTGGCTTTTCAACGCAACTGGAACCGCGTCATTTGGACCTCTGTAGCTCAAGTTATGGTCGTTTTAGTGCGAGAGGGTTAGGCTGACAACTTTGCAGTTTCTCCAACTTCTTGTATTCCTTCCACTTTTGCATGCTTCCTTTCCATCTTCCAAGCCATTCCTGCCCTATAATATCTGAAAACACTTAACACACATATCAAGGTATCTAATGGTCATAAGAGAGGATTAATAATAAGCAAATATAAGATCAAAGAAGCATGTTTTCAATCATAGCATAAAATCAGGAAGGAAAATGTAAAACATGCGAATTGTATGAATAAGTGAGTAAAGAGTTGATAAAAACTACTCAATTGAGCATAAGATAAACCATAAAATAGTGGTTTATCAACATCCCCACACTTAAACAATAGCATGTCCTCATGCTAAGCTCAAGAGAAACTATAAAGAGATGAAGAGGAATGATAGAATGTATGAGATGCAACCTATGAATGCAACTAAATGCAACATGCTTCTACCTACTTGGTTAAAAGTAAACAATTCTTTTAAGAACATATATGAACTGGATTTCACTAATTCAAATCATAAAAATGAAGTACAAGTGGACTTGCAGGGAGAAAATAGCTCATGAAAGCCGGGAACAAGGGATTAAGCATCGAACCCTCACTGGTAGTGTATACACTCTAATCACTCAAGTGTTTAAGGTTCGATTCTCTCAATTCTCTACTAACCTTGGTTTCTAAGGCTTGTTTTTCTTCTACCAATCAACAAAAATTTAATGCATAAATGCACATATCAAGAGGTCTTTTAAGGGTTGTAATGGGGTTAGGGTCAAGGTAGGATTGTATTTGGCCAAGTGGACTAAAATCTGAATCCTTAATTAACTGAAACTTTCCCACCTAACTTAAACAATCCATGTAATCATAATACAACATCTAACCATCCATTAACCATGTTTTCCACATATTCATGCATTCCAATTTCAAGTACAGTACATATGCATTGCCTTTACTACTTACTTTGGGGCATTTTGTCCCCTTTTTCTTATTTGCTCTTCTTATCTTCTTTTTTTTTCAATGCATATGATTAAATTATTGGATGCATGAATCATGTCCTAAACATTTCTTTCACATTTTCAGAAAATTCTAACATACTCAATTCTCAAACCAAATGTTTCCAAATTCACTTCCCCACAATTAATGAGCACTCTCACTAGTCTAAGCTAACCAAGGATTCAAATTAAGGATATTATTGTTTTCCGCTTAGAGTTAATGATGTGCTAAAGTAAAGAATAAAGGGGTATAATACGCTCAACATTGGTTTGCAAGGGATAATGAAAGGTAAGGCCATATGGGTATGTAAGCTCAGTGAAACAAATGCCTCAATCATGTAAGTGCATGCATACATCAAATAATGGAAATATAGAATTAAGCAAGACAAAGATCACAATTTTAGAGAGAAAAATACACACTAAAACAAAATTTTGGTTGATAAAATGCAACCAATTCAAATAGGCTCAAAATCTCACAGGTTTTGTGTGTCCGAACTCTAAACCATGTTCCAAAATAATATTTCTTCAAACAAGTGTAACATTAAATTTTATTCAAATTAGCGAAATGCTCTAAAAGATTTCTTGAAAAAGAAAATATTACTTTAACCAAGTGGTAAAATATGCAAAAATCAAACAAGTATGCAAATGCAACAACTAATCTACAAAGAAAATTTAAACATTGGTGTTTGAGACAAGAAAGTACTAACCCATGGAGATCGGTATCGACCTCCCCACACTTAAAGATTGCACCGTCCTCGGTGCATGCTGAGATGTGCAGGTGGATGGGTTGTTCCAACTGATGCTTTTCTTCAAGATTTTGCAGATGGACTTGTCTGTCTCCCCATGTAAACGTCTTCCGGTTCCCCTCCGGGTGGCCATCCTGAAAGAAAAAGGGAAGAAAAGTAACCCAGAAATAAAGATAAGAAAATAAATAAAGTATGGGTGGGTTAATGCCAAATGATAAGGGTCTCATTTACATGGAAGCTTCAACATGTACGTGAGAAAACAATAGAAGTCATGGCATACCAGTGGTATAAAATTTGTAACATAGGGGAGGAGAGTGGGAAATGGAAGTATCAATACAAGTTCATGCCAATGCAAATGGAGTGCAAGTATCATAAAAGATTGGCATTGGTAGATAATTAATATCATCCCACAGTGTAAAACAAGTTACCAAAATAAATTTAAGAAAAGATGCAACAGTAGAATAAGAAATTTTTTTTAACACCAATAGAAAAATAAAAAAAATTCAGAAAAGAAAATAAAAACAATATGCACAAAATTAAGATGCGATGAATGAGATATGCAAATAAATTAAGTAAAATAAAATAAAAGATAAGAAGAATGAGAAGGGAAAGAAGTAAAGTAAGAAAGAAAGAAGAAAGAAGAAAAGATAGAAGAAATTAGGATTGGGAAGAAAAGATAAGATATTTGGAAAATTAGGATAAGCTGTGCGTCGCAAGCGACGCGGACGCGTGGAACACGCGATCGTGTGACTGGCGCTGATATTGATTGACGCGATCGCGTCAGTCACGCAGTCGCGTGACACAATTCATGCTACTGGCGCGAGAGCAGCCTCGCGCTCGCACAACTCTCTGTTCAAATTATTGTTAGTTCCAAATTTTAAGTGACGCGATCGCATGCCTCTAGAAGAATGTGACGCGGTCGCGTGGGTCACGCGGCCGCGTGGATAGAATTGTGCGTTCAGCACCAATCCGGCACCACTCTAGCACAATAATTGGTTGTGTACCCTTTTACGTCGAAATCTTGGTCACGCGGTCGCGTAGGAAGCCATTATTCCCATATGACGCAGTCGCATCAGCGACGCGGTCGCTTGGGGTGATTTATGCCATTGGCACGCCTTCTTCCACGCTCTAGCGTGACTCTTTATTCGTTTTTATTTTCTCCCATCTCCTTGCTACGCGGACGCGTCGCTGATGCGGTCGCGTCGCGTGGCCCCTTTATATATATACATATATATATATATATATATATATATATATATATATATATATATATATATGCAAGTATGCAGTATGCAATGCTAATATGAATGTTATGCAAAACTCCAGGTTCAATATAATAAAATAAAATAAAACTCAAAAGCAAATAAAACTAAATAAAAATGAAAAATGAACGATCATACCATGGTGGGTTGTCTCCCATCTAGCACTTTTAGTTATAGTCCTTAAGTTGGACATTTGATGAGCTTCTTGCTAGGGTGGCTTGTGCTTGTATTGATCCAGGAATCTCCACCAATGCTTGGAATGCCAATAGCCTCCGGGGTCCCAAACTAGGCATGTGAAGATTCTGAGCAGCTTCAAACAGATTTTCAGGCTCCCGGGGTCATGAATATCAGAATATTTTTCGGGATCCCAAACTTTGGTTCCAAATCCGCTTTCGTTTTGATCTATACTTTTCCATTTGGGCAGTTTGGAAATTAGATTCTCACCACGGTGACCAAACATTCTCCGTGATCCACTCAATTGAGCATGATACCAATCCTTGCACTTCGAGTTGAAGCGTGGAACCTTATTGAACCTTGTGCACCGGCTCTGAGTATGAGCCATTTCCCTTTTACCCTTGAAGCCGCAGAGAGCTCTAAGCTGGCCATCTGTTTCAAGCAAACCATATTCAAGTAGAATATTGAAGATAAAAGACAAGGATTTTACCCACTTGTAGTTTGTGGTGGGCGGTAACGGCCTTGGGATAGTGTTTCCAGTGGTTCTGTAAGTTCTACTCCCTTATAAGCTTCTGTGAATTCTTCCACTTCAACCATCTCTTGATCAGAGCCATCAATTTCTCCCTCATCATCGCTCAAGTCATATATTGGAGGTTGAGAAAGATCTACCTTAGCATCATCTTCATATTCACTCAGGGAAGATTCTTCTGTCTCAAAGAAATCACTTGTGGATGCAAGTTCACCGCTAAGAGAACAGGACTCGTGATCATCATCATCAAGGAAACCTGTGTCCTGGGTTATTCTGTTCAGTTCTTCATAAGATATTTGCATTGGAGGCGGTGCAAAATCCTCCTCAGCGTCAATTGTAACATCCTTGACGGAGTTCTCCACGACAACCGACTCTTCTTCTTCTGCAACGACAGCTTTCTCTGCTTGTTCTAGTATGAAGTTATGCTCTATGCTGTTCACTGGAGCTTCCAGCATCTCCTTTGTACTGAGTTTTTCATTGGGTTCTCTACATAAAGCCATGGGAGTCTGTTGAGGGGCTGAGTGTCTGGAAGATAATTGTTTTAACTTCTCCACCATTGCTTGCTCCAGTTGATGAAGGAGTGCGGTACATTGTTTCATTGATTCTTCGAGGCTGACCCGTGATTCTGACTTTGATGGATATGGGTTATGTGTATGGGGGAGTGGTGGTTCTTGGGAGTAATTGGATTGGTATTGGGGCGGATAAGGATCGTATGGTGGCGAATAACGAAAAGAAGCTTGTGAGTGTGGTGGTTTGAGGTCATGTTGAGAGGATGGTCTATAGGCACGGGGGTGGGGCTTGTTGGTAGTTACAAGGTTGTCCACCATATCTTTCAGCTAGGTATGCATTGTAGAATGGTCGTTGTCCATGACATCTTGGAGGGTGTTGTTGCCTAAAGGGTTGATTAGATCCTCTTGACTCCATCCATCCTTGATTGGTCTGACCTTGATGCATATTCCTGCTGTGGTTTCTATTTCCTTCAACAAAGTTAGAACTAAACTCAAAGCGAGAGGGGTGGGAATTCATAATAGCTATCAGAAATAAGGGGGAAAAAGAGAAAACAAATAAACAAGTAAAAGAAAAATATATATATTATTTTTTTTTGAAAAATATTTACAATAACCAATAATAAGGCACACGTTTGCAAGTCCCCGGCAACGGCGCCATTTTGACGTTAGGATTTTTGCCAGTAAAGAATTTCATAAAAACAGTCACGTTGTAGATATAGTCTCTAAACCGACAGAAATCCCTTCGTACAAACGTTTTGGTTGTCACAATAACAAACCCTTAAATAAATTGATAACCGAAGTATTTAAACCTCGGGTCGTCTTCTCAAGGAATTGCAGGGAGGTATGTTCTTATTATTGGTTATGAAAAAGTGTGTTTGGGGTTTTTGGATTAAGGAAAAAGGTTAGTTGGGCAATGGGCACAGGTATATTTTCAAAGTAATAAAAGTAAATGAATGACTGTAAAATAAACTCTTGGCAAGGTGTAAGAACTGGAAGTCCTATCCTAGTTATCCTTATCAATTGTGATGAGAATTGGATTTTTCTCCCATTTTGTTAACCTCTAACTATGAAGTTAAGTTAAGTGGATGAATTAATTCTAATTCTCAACTAACAATGAGTTTGATAACTCAAGAGTCACCAATTATTTAACCAAGGCCAAAAGGGAAAAAACTAAATCTACTAGAATAACAATATCTTCAGATTGGGGATAATAAAAAGAAACAATCATAAACTGAACCATGATATCTTGAGCTATAACCTCATGAACTTCTATTCCTTCTCCAATCATGATGCTATGAATCATGATAGCCCGGTCTATGGTAACTTCGGACCGGTTGCTAGTGGGAATGATTGAGCGTTGGATAAACTCCAACCATCCCCTAGCCACAGGTTTGAGGTCATGCCTTCTCAATTGAACCGGCTTCCCTCTTGAATCTCTCTTCCATTGGGCGCCCTCTTCACATATGACTGTGAGGACTTGGTCCAACCTTTGATCAAAGTTGACCCTTCTAGTGTAAGGATGTTCATCTCCTTGCATCATGGGAAAATTGAATGCCAACCTTACACTTTCCGGACTAAAATCCAAGTATTTCCCCCGAACCATAGTAAGATAATTCTTGAGATCCGGGTTCACACTTTGATCATGGTTCTTGGTGATCCATGCATTGGCATAGAACTCTTGAACCATTAAGATTCCGACTTGTTGAATGGGGTTGGTAAGAACTTCCCAACCTCTTCTTCGGATCTCATGTCTGATCTCCGGATATTCACTCTTTTTGAGTGAAAAAGGGACCTCGGGGATCACCTTCTTCAAGGCCACAACTTCATAGAAGTGGTCTTAATGCACCCTTGAGATGAATCTTTCCATCTCCCATGACTCGGAGGTGGAAGCTTTTGCCTTCCCTTTCCTCTTTCTAGAGGTTTCTCCGGCCTTGGATGCCATAAATGGTTATGGAAAAACTAAAAGCAATGCTTTTACCACACCAAACTTAAAAGGTTTGCTCGTCCTCGAGCAAAAGAAGGAAGAAGAGAGTAGAAAAAGAAGAAATGAGGAAGAAGGGAATGGCTTTGTGTTCGGCCAAAAGGGGGAGAAGTGGTGTGTATGTTGTGTGAAAATGAAGGAGTGAAGATGGGTTTATATAGGAGAGGGGGAAGGGTAGGGTTCGGTCAAGTGAGGGTGGGTTTGGGTGGGAAAGTGGTTTGAATTTGAATGGTGAGGTAGGTGGGATTTTATGAAGGATGGATGTGAGTGGTGAAGAGAAAGATGGGATTTGATAGGTGAAGGGTTTTTGGGGAAGAGGTGTTGAGGTGATTGGTGAATGGGTGAAGAAGAGAGAGAGTGGTGAGGTAGGTGGGGATCCTGTGGGGTCCACAGATCTTGAGGTGTCAAGGAAAAGTCATCCCTGCACCAAATGGCAAACAAAATCTCGTTTTGTGCCAATTCTGGCGTTAAACGCCGGGCTGGTGCCCATTTCTGGCGTTTAATGCCAGCTTCTTGCCCTTTTCTGGCGTTTTAACGCCAGTCTGGTGCCCCTTTCTGGCGTTAAACGCCCAGAATGGTGCCAGACTGGGCGTTAAACGCCCATCTGCTAACCTTACTGGCGTTTAAACGCCAGTAGGTGCGTCCTCCAGGGTGTGCTGTTTTTCTTCCTGTTTTTCATTCTGTTTTTGCTTTTTTCATTGATTTTGTGACTTCTCATGATCATCAACCTACAAAAGACATAAAATAACAAAGGAAAATAGTTAATTATAAAACATTGGGTTGCCTCCCAACAAGCGCTTCTTTGATGTCATTAGCTTGACAGAGGACTCTCATGGAGCCTCAGAAATGCTCAGAGCCATGTTGGAACCTCCCAACACCAAACTTAGAGTTTGAATGTGGGGGTTCAACACCAAACTTAGAGTTTGGTTGTGGCCTCCCAACACCAAACTTAGAGTTTGACTGTGGGGGCTCTGTTTGGCTCTGTTTTGAGGGAAGCTCTTCATGCTTCCTCTCCATGATGACAGAGGGATATCCTTGAGCCTTAAACACCAAGGATTCTTCATTCACTTGAATGATCAACTCTCCTCTATCAACATCAATCACAGCCCTTGCTGTGGCTAGGAAGGGTCTGCCAAGGATGATGGATTCATCCATGCACTTCCCAGTCTCTAGGACTATGAAATCAGTAGGGATGTAATGGTCTTCAACTTTAACCAGAACATCCTTTACAAGTCCATAGGCTTGTTTTCTTGAATTGTCTGCCATCTCTAGTGAGATTTTTGCAGCTTGCACCTCAGAGATCCCTAACTTCTCCATTACAGAGAGAGGCATGAGGTTTACACTTGACCCTAAGTCACACAAGGCCTTCTTGAAGGTCACGGTGCCTATGGTACAAGGTATTGAAAACTTCCCAGGATCCTGTCTCTTTTGAGGCAGTTTCTGCCAAGACAAGTCATCTAGTTCCTTGGTGAGCAAAGGGGGTTCATCCTCCCATGTCTCATTTCCAAATAACTTGTTATTTAGCTTCATGATTGCTCCAAGGTATTTAGCAACTTGCTCTTCAGTGACATACTCATCCTCTTCAGAGGAAGAATACTCATCAGAGCTCATGAATGGCAGAAGTAAGTCCAATGGAATCTCTATGGTCTCATTTTGAGCCTCAGATTCCCACGGTTCCTCATTAGGGAACTCATTGGAGGCCAGTGGACGTCCATTGAGGCCTTCGTCAGTGGCGTTCACTGCCTCTCCTTCCTCCCAAAATTCGGCCATGTTGATGGCCTTGCACTCTCCTTTTGGATTTTCTTCTGTATTGCTTGGGAGAGTACTAGGGGGGAGTTCAGTAAATTTCTTGCTCAGCTGACCCACTTGTGCCTCCAAGTTTCTAATGGAGGACCTTGTTACAGTCATGAAACTTTGAGTGATTTTGATTAGATCAGAGACCATGGTTGCTAAGTCAGAGGTATTCTGCTTAGAACTCTCTGTCTGTTGCTGAGAAGATGATGGAAAAGGCTTGCTATTGCTAAACCTGTTTCTTCCACCATTATTGTTGTTGAAACCTTGTTGAGGTCTCTGTTGATCCTTCCATGAGAGATTTGGATGATATCTCCATGAAGGATTATAGGTGTTTCCATAGGATTCTCCCATGTAATTTACCTCTTCTATTGAAGGGTTCTCAGGATCATAGGCTTCTTCCTCAGATGAAGCCTCCTTAGTACTGCTTGGTGCATTTTGCATTCCAAACAGACTTTGAGAAATCATATTGACTTGTTGGGTCAATATTTTGTTCTGAGCCAATATGGCATTCAGAGTGTCAATCTCAAGAACTCCTTTCTTCTGACTAGTCCCATTGTTCACAGGATTTCTTTCAGAAGTGTACATGAATTGGTTATTTGCAACCATTTCAATTAGCTCTTGAGCTTCTGTAGGCGTCTTCTTCAGATGAAGAGATCCTCCAGCAGAGCTATCCAAAGACATCTTGGGCAGTTCAGAGAGACCATCATAGAAAATACCTATGATGCTCCATTCAGAAAGCATGTCAGAGGGACACTTTCTGATTAATTGTTTGTATCTTTCCCAAGCTTCATAGAGGGATTCTCCTTCCTTCTGTCTGAAGGTTTGAACTTCCACTCTAAGCTTACTCAATTTTTGAGGTGGAAAGAACTTTGCCAAGAAGGCATTGACTAGCTTTTCCCAAGAGTCCAGGCTTTCTTTAGGTTGAGAGTCCAACCATGTTCTAGCTCTGTCTCTTACAGCAAAAGGGAATAGCATAAGTCTGTAGACCTCAGGGTCAACCCCATTAGTCTTGACAGTGTCACAGATTTGCAAGAACTCAGCTAAAAATTGATGAGGATCTTCCAATGGAAGTCCATGGAACTTGCAATTCTGTTGCATTAGAGAAAATAATTGAGGCTTAAGCTCAAAGTTGTTTGCTCCAATGGCAGGGATAGAGATGCTTCTCCCATAAAAGTCGGGAGTAGGTGCAGTAAAGTCACCCAGCACCTTCCTTGCATTGTTGGCATTGTTGTTGTTTTCGGCTGCCATTTGTTCTTCTTCTTTGAAGATTTCTGTTAGGTCCTCTACAGAGAGTTGTGCTTTGACTTCTCTTAGCTTTCTCTTCAAGGTCCTTTCAGGTTCAGGATCAGCCTCAACAAGAATGCTTTTGTCCTTGCTCCTGCTCATAAGAAGGAGAAGAGAACAAGAAAATGTGGAATCCTCTATGTCACAGTATAGAGATTCCTTTAGGTGTCAGAGGAAAAGAAAAGTAGAAGACAGAAGTAGAAAATTCGAACTTATCAAAGAAGATGGAGTTCGAAGATAGTGTTAGTCCATAAATAGAAGGATGTGAGAAGAAGGGAAGTAATTTTCGAAAATTTAGTAAAAGAGTTTGAAAACATTTTTGAAAAACACTAATTGATTTTCGAAAATGAAAGTGGAAAAGAAATCAAGTGATTTTTGAAAAAGATTTTGAAATTAGAAATCAAAAAGATTTGATTGAAAACTATTTTGAAAAAGATGTGGTTAAGAAGATATGATTAGTTTTAAAAAGATGTGATTGAGAAGATATGATTTGAAAAACATTTTAAAAAGATTTGATTTTGAAAATTAAAAACTTGGCTAACAAGAAAAGATATGATTCAAACATTAAACCTTTCTCAACAGAAAAGGCAACATACTTGAAATGTTGAATCAAATCATTAATTGATAGCAAGTATTTTTTTTAAAAAATAGAAAGAAATTGATTTTGAAAACATATGATTGAAAAGATATGATTTGAAAAAGATTTGATTTTGAAAAACTTTGAAAACTTGAAAAAAAATTTGCATTGAAAACAGAATCTTCCCTCTTGTGCCATCTTGGCGTTAAACGCCCAGAATGGTGCACATTCTGGCGTTTAACGCCCAAAACTATACCCTTTTGGGCGTCAGGTACCCTGGCTGGCGTTTAAACGCCAGTCTGTCATTCTTCACTGGGCGTTTTGAACGCCCAGCTTTTTCTGTGCAATTCCTCTGCTGTATGTTCTGAATCTTCAATTCTCTGTATTATTGACTTGAAAAGACACAAATTAAAAATATTTTTAGATTTTTAATAATAAGGAAAAGTCAAAATTCAACAAGAATCAAATAACAATGCATGCAAGACACCAAACTTAGCAGTTTGTATACTACTGACACTAATGAGAATGCATATGAGACACACAAAACACTCAAGTCAAGAGAATTTAAATATTAGAGTAAGAAATCATCAAGAACATCTTGAAGATCACTAAGACACATGAATGAATGCATGCAATTGACACCAAACTTAACATGAGACACTAGACTCAAACAAGAAATTTTTGGATTTTATGGTTTTGTAACTTTTTTTTGTGCTTTTTTCGAAAATTAAGTGGAAAAAGAAAATAAAGGTATCAAAATTCTTAATGAGAATCCCAGGAATCATGCAATGTTAGTCTAAAGCTTTAGTCTAAAGGAATTAGACATGGCTAGCCAAGCTTCAGCAAAACATTGCATTCAAGAGTTAAATTGATGAAGACCAATCAGCTTTGGTGATGATAAGAACATCACCTTGAAACACTAGAATTCATTCTTAAGAACTCTAAAGAAAAGTACCTAATCTAAGCAACAAGATGAACCGTCAGTTGTCCAAATTCAACAATCCCCGGCAACGGCGCCAAAAACATGGTATGCGAAATTGTGATCAATAATTTTCACAAATCAAATAATCCCCGGTAATGAACCCAAAAACTTGGTGTTCAATACCATGGCATAAACACAACTTCGCACAACTAACCAGCAAGTGTACTGGGTCGTCCAAGTAATAAACCTTACGCGAGTAAGGGTCGATCCCACAGAGATTGTTGGTATGAAGCAAGCTATGGTCACCTTGTAAATCTTAGTCAGGCAGACTCAAATGGGTATAGTGATAAACGCATAAAACATAAAGATAAAGATAGAGATACTTATGTAATTCATTGGTAGGAATTTCAGATAAGCGTATGAAGATGCCTTCCCTTCCGTCTCTCTGCTTTCCTACTGTCTTCATCCAATCCTTCTTACTCCTTTCCATGGCAAGCTTAAGCAAGGGTTTCACCGTTGTCAGTGGCTACCTCCCATCCTCTCAGTGGAAATGTTCAACGCACCCTGTCACGGCACGGCTATCCATCTGTCGGTTCTCGATCAGGCCGGAATAGAATCCAGTGATTCTTTTGCGTCTGTCACTAACGCCCCGCCTTCAGGAGTTTGAAGCACGTCACAGTCATTCAATCATTGAATCCTACTCAGAATACCACAGACAAGGTTAGACCTTCCGGATTCTCTTGAATGCTGCCATCAGTTCTAGCCTATACCACGAAGATTCCGGTTAAAGAATCCAAGAGATATTCACCCAATCGAAGGTAGAACGGAGGTGGTTGTCAGTCACACGTTCATAGGTGAGAATGATGATGAGTGTCACGGATCGTCACATTCATCAGGTTGAAGAACAAGTGATATCTTAGAACAAGAACAAGCGGAATTGAATAGAAGAACAATAGTAATTGCATTAATACTCGAGGTACAGCAGAGCTCCACACCTTAATCTATGGTGTGTAGAAACTCCACCGTTGAAAATACATAAGAACAAGGTCTAGGCATGGCCGAATGGCTAGCCTCCCAATGATCTAAGATAGCATAAAAATGAAGATAGCTACCAGGATTATCTCAATACAATAGTAAAAGGTCCTACTTATAGAAAACTAGTAGCCTAGGGTGTACAGAGATGAGTAAAAGACATAAAAATCCACTTCCGGGCCCACTTGGTGTGTGCTTGGGCTGAGCAATGAAGCATTTTCGTGTAGAGACTCTTCTTGGAGTTAAACGCCAGCTTTTATGCCAGTTTGGGCGTTTAACTCCCATTTTGGTGCCAGTTCCGGCGTTTAACGCTGGAATTCCTGAGGGTGACTTTAAACGCCGGTTTGGGCCATCAAATCTTGGGCAAAGTATGAACTATCATATATTGCTGGAAAGCCCAGGATGTCTACTTTCCAACGCCGTTGAGAGCGCGCCAATTGGGCTTCTGTAGCTCCAGAAAATCCACTTCGAGTGCAGGGAGGTCAGAATCCAACAGCATCTGCAGTCCTTTTCAGTCTCTGAATCAGATTTTTGCTCAGGTCCCTCAATTTCAGCCAGAAGATACCTGAAATCACAGAAAAACACACAAACTCATAGTAAAGTCCAGAAAAGTGAATTTTAACTAAAAACTAATAAAAATATACTAAAAACTAACTAGATCATACTAAAAACATACTAAAAACAATGCCAAAAAGCGTACAAATTATCCGCTCATCACTGCCCAATTGGCTGATGAATATTTTCCATGTTAGATTTGACTGCTTTGAATGAATGTTATTTGAGGTATTCCAGATATTTATAATTCTTATTTAGCTTTTTATATTATTGGCTTTAATTGATTAACTGGAAGCTCTTGAGTTATCAACTATCCAGGATTGATTATTATGTCGGCTGATTAATTGGAATTCCACTAACTCTAGTCTTTCCTTAGGAGTTGGCTAGGACTTGGGAAATCTAACCAATTGGTTCACTTGACTTTCCCTTGCTTACGCAAAGGTTAACTAAGTGGGATTAACTTCCATTCTCATAGGAGTAACTAGGATAGGACTTCCGAATTTTCTTATCTTGCCAAGAGTTTATTTTATAGTTAACTATTTATTTTATTTGTCATTTAATGTACTTCTTTCTTACTTTCAAAACCCCCAATTTACAAGACTCATAACCAATAATAAGAACATACCTCCCTAAAATTCCTTGAGAAGACGACCCGAGGTTTGAATACTTTGGTTATCAATTTATTTAGGGATTTGTTACTTGTGACAACCAAAACGTTTGTAAGAAAAGTTGATTTCTTGGTTTAGTAACTATACTTACAACGAGAGTTTACTATAACTTCTGGACCATCAATCTTCAATTCTTCAAAAAGGCGTCGTTGCCGGGAATCGCAAACGTGTGCCTTATTATTGGTTATTGTAAATATTTTTCAAAAAAAAAAGATTCGGATTTTAAAATTTTTTTATCTTATCTTATCTTATTTTTCAAAATTCAAATCTTTTTTCAAAAATCATATCTTTTTCAAAATCCTATCTTATCTTTTTCAAAATCTTATCTTTTTCAAAATATTTTCTTTTTGTTAGTTTTTGTTTCTATTTTCTCCTACTACTATGAACTCTCACCCCTCTGGCTATGAGTCTGGTTACAACTATATTGCAGGAAGAGGAAGCTATAACAGGAATATGCATCAAGGTCAAAGCAATCAAAGATGGACGGCGCCAAGAGGATCTGATCAACCCTTTAGGCAACAACACCTTCCAGGATATCATGGACAAAGACCATTCTACAATGCATACCAAGATGATAGATATGGTGGACTTCCTTGTAGTTACCAACAAGACCCACCATATGCCTATGAACCCCCTCCTCCTTAATATAATTTTGAACCACCATACTCACAAGCCCCTTCCCACCATTCACCTCCATATGACCCTAACCCATATCCACCTTACCAACCACCTTATGAGCCAAATGAACCATACACAGAACCACCACCTCAATATACACCATCTCCTTATCAGTATCAAGATGAACCACCTTCCTACCATGAACCCTTTCTCCCAACAAATGAACCGTCCTATCCACCCTAAACCTCCATGGAGAAAGCATTTGCCGATCTAAACTCTACTATACAAGCTCTCGTCAACCAAATCGAACCACCAAATACCTTCAATATTCAACCCTCAAGCTCCAATGCACTTCTATCTCAACCACATAATGATCCACCCATCCCATCACCACCATCCATGGAAGAGCACCCACATCCATCAATCCAAGAGCAACATGATCCCAATGATGTTATTGACATGGAACAAGAGAGAAGGGATCATCTTCGCGAATCCATACTTCATAAGGAGCTAGAGGAGGCACTAAAGGTGAAGGTAGAAGAGACCCTTGAAGATGAAGGAGTAATTGAAGGGAGTTGTCATGGAAAGGTAATCATCAAGGAGGAACAAGAGTCAAGGGGTCATTTCAAGGAAACAGTAGATCAATTTCATGCAACCCTTCATCAATTGGAGCAAGCAATAAATCAATTACCTTCTAGATGTTCGGACACTCAAGGAACCCCCATGGCTTCATTTGAAGAATCTAATGAAGAACGTAGCATGAAGGAGACACTAGAGACTTCAGTGGACAATAAGGAGCATGACTTTGTACTGGAACAAGTGGAGAAAACCATAATAGTTACAGAGGAAGAAGTGGTTGAAGATTTAGGAAATGAAGAACCTCCACGGGAACCTCGAGTCACAGAACCCTCTTCTAAGGAGTTTGAATTTATTGTTAAGGAGGGTGTACAACCCCCAAGGCATGTCATGGTTGAAGACTTGGAAGAGGTTGATCAAGAGATAAAGATTCAAGAAGAGGCACAACCTCCCATGCCCTTGGTGAACAATGAAGAAGAAATTAAATCAGAAGAAATCTACCAAGAGAAAGAGGATGATATTGAAGAAGCTTGAAAAGAGGTAGAAGATGTCAAAGAAGAGCACAAGGGAATGGAGCTTGCACGTTGATACGTAAAAATTTGATTCTACGTATAACCGGCAAGTATACCGGATCGTATCAAGTAATAAGACTCACTAAGAGTGAGGTCGATCCCACGGAGATTGGTAGATTAAGCAACTTTAGTTAAATGATAGATTTAGTTAAACAAACATGGTTTTGATTTCATGAGTTTTGAATGCTTAAAGGAAATTGCAAGGAATTAAATGACAAGAAAATTTAAGAGCTAAAGTAAGGAAAGCAATTAAAATGACCGAAAGTAAATAATGGAAACTTAAATTGCAAGAAACTTAAATGACATCAAAAGTAAATTGCAAGAAAGTAAAGTGCTGAATTCTAAAGAGCAAAAGAGTAAATAGCAAGAAATAGAGAAACAGAATGTAAATGACAAGAATAATAAATTGCAAGAGTGTAGAAGGGAATTGGGCAGTGGGTATTAAAACACTAAGAGCAAAAGAAATGAAAATTAATGATAGAGAGAATCATTAGGGATCAGAGATGCAAATTCTCATGAATTGATGTTGATCAATTCCTTCTCAATCATGGGTATAGATCCATGGCAAGTGGGTAATTGAATCCCAATCTCTTGGTGATCCAATTTCTCTCAACATAACCAATTGCCACTCTCGTGATCTAATTGTTCATGAGAAGAGATGAAGCTCAATTTCTAATCCAAGCCACACAATTTCCAGAATCTCAACTTAGGGAGGTTACATCTCACATACCAACCAAAGTGTATTGATTAAGGAGATTATGAAAGGATGAACTCTAAACTGAATTATGTGGTTCATTTCTCAAATTCACCACATAATTCATATAGATTAACCCCTCTCTCGATGGTGGTTGAATCTTTGAAGAACAAGAATTTCCTCTTGGATTAACCACTTGAATTGAGAAGGAAAAGATGATTTATCAATGCATTCAAACAAGCAGAGCTCTTCCCCCTAATGAAAGTGGGGTTTAGTGAATCATAGCTCCAATTTCAACAACAATTGCCATAAAATGAAAATTCAACTAAGTGTCAAGAAGGATGAAGAAGAAGAATAAAATGCTTAAAAACTCCAAAATCAAGAGGAAAAGTTCCAAGAAGAACCAAAATAGCTCTCCGGGTATCCTCCCAGAAATGCTAGAGAGTTCTTCAAGTAAAAGTGCTAGTAAGTGTTAAAAGTCTAGAAATCTAAGTGTCCAAAAAATGTCCCCCTAAGTACAAACTCCTTCTCTATTTATATTAGTCCTAAAACTCCTTCAAAGATCTTCAATTGGGCTAGCAATGTGGGCTTCCTCTTTGTTGAATTCTTGGCTCAATGGAAGAAGTGTTGCTAGACATGGAAGGAGGAGTTCATTCATGATGCTTCTGGCCCAATGGCTTGGCATTTTTACCAATAACGCTAGCCTTAATGCATGTTGGCAATGTGCATTGTGTTTTCCTCGGAGTGAGCTTTGAGACTTGGGCGTTGCTAGCCCAAGTTGTTGCTAACAACTTGTTTTCCTTCTTCTTGACTCTACATTCATGCTTAATGTTTCCCAAAAATTGAGTATCAATCCTCTGCTTCAATATGGACTATCATACATCATTGGAAAGCTCAGAGTGTCTTCTTTCTAATGCATTTGGAATCATCTTAATTGAAGCTTTGTAGCTCAAGTTATGCTTCCTCAAAGAAGGTAAGGTCAGGCTGCCAAGTTGTTGTCGAACACGCCCCTTTCTTCTCAAGTTGGCAACGTGCCATGCCTCCCAAGGCTAAAACATGGGGCTGGCGTTGTCCTCAAACACGCCCCTTTGTTGGCACGTTGGCAACGTGCCCGTGCTCCCCTCCAGGGCTGCTTTCTAGCCTTCAATTTTGCTTGTCACGTTGCCTTGGAACACGCCTCTAGAAGCTGGCGTTGGCAACGTGCTCGAGTAAATGGATTGCTTCTCAAAATTGCTTGTCACGTTGCCTTGGGACACGCCTTTGGAAGCTGGCATTGGCAACGTGCATGCTTCTTCCCCTGGGCAAGCTTTCTTGCCTAGCGTTGGCATTGGACATGCCAATACATCCTCAATTTGGCAACGTGCTCGAGTGAGTCTCTCCAGGGCTGCATCCTAGCTTGGCTTTGCTTGCTACGTTGCCCCCAAACACACCTTTGGAAGCTGGCATTGGCAACGTGCTCGAGCCTTCCTCAAGGCTCCAATTTTGTTGCTTGGCGTTGTCCTTGAACACGCCTATGTTTCCTGGCGTTGGCAACGTGGTTAGAGATCCAAGGCTTGCTGCGTTGCCTTGGAACACGCCTCTAATTCCTGGCGTTGGCAACGCCAACGTCTCCCCTTCCTGGGCCAAGCCTTGCTTGTCTGTGTTGCCAAGGAACACTCCAATGAACCTGCACGTTGGCAACGTGCTCGAGCTTCTTCCCTAGGCAATTTCTTCTAGCTCAGCGTTGCCTTGAACAACGCCTATACTCCCCACGTTGGCAACGCCCTCGAAGCTCCTCCCTGGCCCAAGTTGGCAACGCCCAAAAGTGCACTCCAATGTAGCCTGGCGTTGCCTTCAAACACTCACCCTTTCTCCAAGTTGGCAACGCCCAAATGTGCATTCCAATGTAGCTTGGCGTTGCCTTCAAACACTCACCCCTTCTCCAAGTTGGCAACGCCAACAACTCCTCTTCTTCTTGCCCAGTTTGCTTCTTGGCGTTGCTGCCAAGCACTCCATTGTAGCTCCAAGTTAGCAACGTGCATAGTTCTCATAGGAGACCACTTTCTTGCACGGTTGTTTGTTTTCTTCCTGAAGTAAGGTTCCAATGGCGTTGCCAACTTGAATCCCAAGTTAGCAACGTGCATCTTGTTATTCTTGAAAGAGTTGTTAGCCACTTGCTTGCTTCATTCTTGCTTCAATGCTTTCTTGTTTCATCACCTATCATTAACAAGGGAAATTGCTTCAAAGTCTTACCAATCCATGCAATCAATTTCATAAGATTCATTCATACTCATTCATTTATGTATTCCTTAAATCATTTGCATGAATTTGGCTACAATCAACATGATCCTTGGTGTTCTCATGCATGAAGACAAAACTCATAAAAATACTTGTTTATTTAGAGAAAATGAGTGAAACTAAGCTAAAACCAACTAAACTAACTAGCTAATATAGCAAATATGCAAATGCATCACAACACCAAACTTGAAGTGTTGCTTGTCCTCAAGCAAAAGATAAAAGACTTTGTCACAAGAATCTAAGATGCAAAACTTGAATGTTTTACCAGAGAAGAATTCTTTCATTGAACATATCATCCTCATTTGTATAGCCATCAATTTATTGCAAATGAACACGGCTAACCAACATTTTCAATCAAAATGCTTGCTTCAATAGTAAATTGGTTAACTTCGCTAGACTTCTTTTTCTATACCTTAGCACATAATCCTTGAACCATTCTTTTCTTTGATTCTCTTTTTTTTCATATTTCTTTTATTTCAATTGAGCTCGAAATCTTGTCTTAAGGCAGCTCTTTAGCATAAGCTTTCAATCAACAATCCCAAACCAGTTGGTTTAAGTTGTTAAGTGTTGAGACACTCTTAAAGATTTACTAACTCAAGCCTCTCTCCTTAACACATTCAATCAGCATATAACATTGAAATTTTGTTTGGATAGTGGTGTCCAGCACCTCTTTGGGTTGCTAAATGTTCTGTTATAGAGCTACTCTTGATTGTGAGTTTTCAATCGATAATCCCGAGTTAGTTAACTCAAGTTATCGGGTGATGAAGCACCCCTCGGATTTACTAGCCCAAGTATGTCTCTTAACACCAATCACCACAGACACATATCCAAATTTTGTCATTGATGCCTAGCCTTTCATTCTTTGTTCTTTGTTTTCTTTGTTGTCAAGGTTATTTGTGCTTTTACTTCTAAAGTCTTGTAACCCTTAACCGACTAGTCTTGTATAAGCAAGCATTCTTTTGAATTTCTTGAGCCCTGATTCTTTTACAATGAATGTATAAATACTAGCACTTTTCTATGGGACAACATGCTTCTTTCTAAGCTAGATTTCTCTCTGTTCTTGCTCAATCTACATCTTTTATTCCATTGACAAGTGAAAGTACTTAAGACAAGCAACCATTCCAAACCTGTGAGTGGTGATGCATGGAATGGGAAACATAAAAGAAAATGCATACAAGAGAGCGACCTAGAAGGTATACCATATTTCAGACATACATCTTCTTTATTTAATAAAGCATAAAGAAAAACAAAGGAACTTCACCACCTTTAGTCTTCATGTCCCTTTTTCTTTGCTCGATTCTCCTTGCTTTCCTTTGCCCTTTGGATCTTCTTTCTTTTTCTTTCTCAGTTCTCCTTGTTGTTTTGTTGTTGAGTCCCCTTTGGATCTTCTTTCTTTTCCTTCTCAGTTCTCCTTGTTGTTTTGTTGTTGAGTCCCCTCTTCTCTTTGCCATACTCCTGAGCTTATCATTGTTTCCTTTAGCCTCTGAGCATTGAATCTCACCCTTGCAAGTTCCTGCTCTTCAAATATCTTGCGAGCTTCATTAAAACTTTTGATTTGTGGGTTGAGTAATGGAGGTGCTCCACAAAGGTAACTGAGCTTTTCTTGGGTGCATATATCATAGTCGAGTCTGTCCTTATGCATGGCTTCCCTGAACATTCTGCTTTCATTGAATTCTCTGTGAAATGTATCATGTCTAGCATCCAACCTATGGAGAAGCTCCCTTTGCTGAGCTTGCTCTTTCCTTAGTTGAGCTTGTTCTTGTATTACTTTCTCCATGGCTTTTTCATATTCAGCAGTTGAATTGTTGATGGCTTCATGCATCTTGGCATATTGTTCTTATTGTAGTTCCATCATGTGTGTTTGGTATTCATTTTGTTGGCTCATCCATTGAACTTGAACCCCTCTTTGTTGATCCATCAACTGCCAAAGGTCCCTTTGTTGCTGAGCTTGTTCCTCTTGGCTTCTTTGAATTTGTGAATATTGCCCAGAGATTCCTTCCAAGGCGGCTTGGAGTTGATTCATGTTTAAGGAATGGGGTTCTTCCATTTCTTGAGGCTCCTCCTCTTGTCTTGCTTCTTTCCTTTTCTTTCTTCTTGCTAAAGGTTGCCTTTCCAATTGGGTTGTGGTGACAAATTCCAACCTTTCCCTGGTGAGAGGTTTTCCAATAGAGACCACGTCAGTTTCTTCAAATTCTTCCAGAGGCACTCTAGCTTCTTCACATAAGCGAAGAATAGTACTAGGATATCCTTGCCAGCTGTCCTGTTTGACCTTTTGAGCTATGTCAATGATGTTGTTGGCTATAATTTCTCCAACATTGATCTCCCCTCCCTTCATTATGCAGTGGATCATTATTGCTCTATTCACTGTTACTTCAGAATTATTTGAAGTAGAGATCAATGATCTCCTCACTATGTCATGCCATCCTTTTGATTGAGGTATGAGATCACCTCTCTGAAGTTTGAGAGGTTGTCCATGTGAATCCAACACCCAATCCGTGCCTACTCTGCATAAGTCACTTAACACATCCATATATCTTGGGTCATTTTCAACCCTTTCCTCATAGCTAGCTTGTTTGAACCGTTTTGGTTTGACCTTTAGCACCCTGTTGATGGCGTTTGGACTAAAGTCAACAGTCACCCCTCTTACATAGCTCATGTATGGCTCTTCATCCTCAAATTCTCTTATCACATTAGTGTAGAACTCATGAATGAGAAGCATGCTCACTTCTTGAGGTTGGTTACAAAGAAGCTCCCATCCCCTCTTCCTGATTTTTTTTTGTATCTCAAAGTATTCTTCCTTTCTTAGCTTGAAAGGTAACTCCGGAACAACATCTTTGCCTGACATCCAACTAAAGATGCGCTCATTGTGTTTGGATTTGAATCTTCTTCGATCAAAGGTGTTTTGTCCTTCATCTTCTATGGGTTGCTTGTCCCTCCTATCTCTTGATGATGAGGCCATTGAGATTCACTTGCAAGGGTCGAATCTCCCACACCAAACTTAGATGAATGCTTGTCCTCAAGCATAAAGAAAATGTTTATGAAGGGGGTGTAGAGAGATATGATGACAAGGTAAATTAGACAAGCTAGAAAATGATGGTGAGAGGGAAGGGGGTGGTTCAGGTATGTTGGGAGAAGTGGTGCATCATGAGTTTTGTTGAGCAAAACATAGGTCCAAAGCTAGAATTTGTAAAGCAAGAATGATTTGGAAGTTGAGTGTGAATTCGGTTGATGAAATGGGGTGATGGAGAGGTGTAAATATGAGTGAGGATAAAGTGAGATTTGATGAATATGGTTGAAGTATTTAAAGTGATGTTTGTGGTGGGGGCATGGTTAAGTGATGGTTCGGTCATAGCATGGGGAGCATGCTTCTTCGTGCCCAATGCATGTTGAGTTGCTTTTTTCCAATGCACAAAGTTCAAGACTCATGTGACTTCCTCTTCCTTGTGTCCGTGACTTCTCTTCTAAGATTCCCCATCACTTCTTTCTTTCACTTCCCTGCAACAAAATTCCAAAATCTTGAGATTCTTAAAGTGACCTTACTAGCTAGCAACTTATGATGATATTCTTATGTAAAGTTGACTAGGCAAAAATTAAAATTTATGAATTGATTCCCTATTCTATACCAACAACTACACTCTCTTACTTTATCTAGCATTATTTATGTATGTGAAGACACCAAACTTAGTTTATGACTAAGTGTTCTATGAAGTTAACATTTTCCATCTACTCCAAAGATGGCCACACCAAACTTAGTGTCTTACCTACATTGTATGCTATTTGAATCTCTTTTTCTCGTTTTTTTTTTACTACTAGAGCATGAAAATAAAAGAAAACTCCTGTGCATGGGTTGCCTCCCATGAAGCGCTTGTTTATTGTCCTTAGCTTGACAATGCAACTTCCTTGCTCATGTTAGCATTTGCACACTCTCTTCCTTGCTCCAGGGACCACCAAGATAATGCTTCACCCTATGTCCATTGGCTGTGAAGGTTTGTTTTGAGGCTTCATCAAATAATTCTACATAGCCATGAGGGGATACTTTGGTGATGGTGTATGGACCAATCCATCTAGACCTCAGCTTCCCAGGAAAAATCTTCAATCTCGAGTTGAATAGCAACACCTTTTGGCCTGGTTCGAATGTTCTTTGGGAGATCCTCTTGTCATGCCACTTTTTTGCTCTTTCTTTGTATATTCTAGCATTTTCATATGCCTCCAATATGAACTCCTCCAATTCATTGAGTTGTAACAACCTCTTTTCTCCTGCTGCTTGAGCATCTAAATTCAGAAGTTTGGTAGCCCAAAAGGCCTTATGTTCAAGCTCCACAGGGAGGTGGCATGCCTTTCCATACACCAGCTGAAATGGAGATTTTCCTATGGGTGTCTTGAAGGCTGTCCTGTATGCCCAAAGTGCATCATCCAGCTTCCTAACCCAATCCTTTCTTATTGTCCCCACAGTTTTCTCCAAAATCCTCTTTAGCTCTCTGTTGGCAAGTTCAGCTTGTCCATTGGTTTGTGGGTGATACGGTGTGGCCACTTTATGAGTAACACCATATTTGTGGAGTAGGGAATTCAGTTACTTGTTGCAGAAGTGGCTTCCCCCATCACTTATAAGTCCTTTAGGCACTCCAAATCTAGTGAAGATGTTCTTCTTTAGGAATTGCAAAACCACGTTGGTATCACATGTGGTGGTGGCTATCGCTTCTACCCATTTTGAGACATACTCCACTGCTACCAAAATGTATTTGAATGTGTAGGATGGAGGGAAAGGTCCCATGAAGTCTAATTCTTGGCATTGGCAACGCCAACGTCTCCCCTTCCTGGGACAAGCCTTGCTTGTCTGCGTTGCCAAGGAACACTCCAATGAAGTTGCACGTTGTCAACGTGCTCGAGCTTCTTCCCTGGGCAAGTTCTTCTAGCTCAGCATTGCCTTGAACAACGCCTATACTCCCCACGTTGGCAACGCCGTCGAAGCTCCTCCCTGGCCCAAGTTGGCAACGCCCAAAAGTGCACTCCAATGTAGCCTGGCATTGCCTTCAAACACTCACCCTTTCTCCAAGTTGGCAACGCCCAAATGTGCATTCCAATGTAGCTTGGCGTTGCCTTCAAACACTCACCCTTTCTCCAAGTTGGCAATGCCAACAACTCCTCTTCTTCTTGCCCAGTTTGCTTCTTGGCGTTGCTGCCAAGCACTCCATTGTAGCTCCAAGTTAGCAACGTGCATAGTTCTCACAGAAGACCACTTTCTTGCAAGGTTGTTTGTTCTCTTCCTGAAGTAAGGTTCCAATGGCGTTGCCAACTTGAATCCCAAGTTAGCAACGTGCATCTTGTTATTCTTGAAAGAGTTGTTAGCCACTTGCTTGCTTCATTCTTGCTTCAATGCTTTCTTGTTTCATCACCTATCATTAACAAGGGAAATTGCTTCAAAGTCTTACCAATCCATGTAATCAATTTCATAAGATTCATTCATACTCATTCATTTATGTATTCCTTAAATCATTTGCATGAATTTGGCTACAATCAACATGATCCTTGGTGTTCTCATGCATGAAGACAAAACTCATAAAAATACTTGTTTATTTAGAGAAAATGAGTGAAACTAAGCTAAAACCAACTAAACTAACTAGCTAATATAGCAGATATGCAAATGCATCACACGTTCATTAGAAACACCTCCCCCTAAGTTGCCATCATCCTTCACAACATTCAAGTGGGTAAAATTCATATCCCTTAGCTTTCTAATTCCACTTGAATATGGGCTACTGGAGATGGATGGTCAACTTAGAGCTCTTTGTGGCATTAAGAGTAAGAGGAAGATGGTCAGTGGTAAGAATTGTCCTGCAAGGTTCATTATGGTTGGAAGCTCAAAGTTTAAATGCAAAGGTTGGTATAGAGCTCAGCTGAATAGGTCTAGAAGTTGTTTAGCTACTTCAGTGAGAATTCAGACTGCTTACCACCCAGATGGAACAATATTGCTCAACAAGAAGACGGGTGCAAAAGCAAGGTTTGGGACCCCGGGATTCAATCTAGAAATCAATACTCTTGGGGCCTTGTTACTTGCTTTAGCTTGCTTGAAGGCTCTCTGCGCCTAGTTTGGGACCCCGGAGACTGTTGGAATTCCAAACACTGGTTGAGATTCTTGGATGAATACAAGCACAAGCCGCCATAACAAGAAGCTCGCCAAATGTCCAACTTAATGACTTTAACTAAAAGTGCTGGGTGGGAGACAACCCACCATGGTATGATCGTTATTTCTTCAGTTTGAATTTTTGTCTATTTTTGAATTTTGATTGAACCTGGAATTTTTGCATATCATTCATTGCATTTTTCATTCTGCATACTGCAAAAAAAAAATCCGCATGCGACGCGAGCGTCGCTGACGCATCCGCATCACCAGTGCGTTTTGAAGAAAGGATAATTGAACAGAGAGTCACGCGAGAGCATGGCTGGAGGCATGCCTTTGGCACAAATTGATCCACGCGACCGCGTCGCTGATGCATCCGCATCATGTGGGAAAAATGCCTCCCACGCGTCCGCGTCACCCACGCGAACGCGTGCCTCGAATTCGACGTAAAAAGGGTGTATGGCCGAAAGTTGAGCTAGAATTGGGCTGGACTCGTGCTAGAAGCACAAGCCCTACCACGCGAATGCGTGCCCCACGCGTCCGTGTCATTTTTCAAATAGGCCATCCACACGATCGCGTCACCCACGTGACCGCGTCACCCAAAGTTTTGGCAAATATGCATTTAAACAGAGAGTTGTGCGAACGCGGAGTTACACTCGCGTCCGCGTCACTTGAGAACACCGCGCCCCATGCGACCGTGTCACGCACACGTCCGCATTACCGGCGGCGCACAACTTATCTTACTCTGCCAAAATATCTTATCTTTTTCTTCCCCAAATCCTAGTTTTTCTTTTCCTTTCTTATTTTCTCCCTTCCTCCTTCTTTCTTCTTTCTCCTTCCTTTTTTTTTATTTTCATGCATTTTTATGTTGGTGTTGGAAATTTATTTGGTCATTGTGGATTGTTGCAAAATTGTTTGGCAATTATATTTTTTAAGGGTTGCTTGCCTGTTCAATTTATTATTTTCATTGGATTATTTACCATGCATACTATGTGTCTGTGAAAAAGCCCATATGGCATCATGCACTTTTCTACATTATTCTATTCTACTATTCAATGCCTGCTTTTCACAAATTTCCTTTACTATTGTATTAATTGAATTTAATTGTCAATACAAACGTGATAATTTGTTACGAGGTGATGCTTGATCTATGCTACTCATGCCCTTGCCAGCATGCCAATAAACATCTTGCATCTACTTACCCTATCGTGCACTTGTTCTATTCCCTTTGATGAACTTTTCACATGTTGTCATGACCATGTGTTCACTTCATTCATCTTTACCGTGCACTGATTATCACTCATTCAAATCCTCTTCCTTGCTCTATCTCTTTAGATTTAATTTACTTTTTCTTCCCTTTTTTAGGATGGCCACCAAGAAGGGTAGAGAGAAAGCTACTCCCAAACCACCGGCAAGGAAAGAAACAAAAAAGAGCATCAGCTGAGGAACCACAACCCCCATCCACCTGCACATCTCAGCATGCACCGAGGATGGTGCAATCTTTAAGTGTGGGGAGGTCGATACCAATCTCCACGTGTTAGTTAGTCCCTTCGCAACACCAATGTTAATTTGTTAATTGTTGCATCTGCATGTTTGTTTGATTTTATGCATTTAGTCACTACTTGGTTGAAGTAATATTTTCTTTTTCAAGAAATTTTTATAGTATTTCACTAATTTAAATTGAAATTTTTTTGTTAAATTTGTTTGAAGTTGTATTTGAAACATGGTTTTTGAGCCAAAGAACACACAACCCGTGAGATTTTGAGCTTATTTATATGGTTACATTATTTAACCATGATATTTTATTCTTGTGTGTTTTACTTCTCTATGATTGCAAACTTTATTTTGTTCCATTCTATATGTCCAATATTTTGTGTATTTACATGTTTGCATATGATTGAGGTCATTATTTGATTTTAGCTCACTTATCCCAAATAAGCCTACCCTTTACATCACCCTTGTTAGCCACCTTGATCCTTTTAATCCCCTGCTGTTCTATAACCACATCACTAGCCTTAAGCAGAAAAACAAAAGTAAAAATCCCAAATTGAATCTTTGGTTAGCTTAAGATAGAGATTATGTATCAACTAAGTGTGGGAAAACTGTGGGAACATGGGTTAATAAAGGAAATGTATCATGTTGCTAATTTTGAAGATTGAGAAATTTGGAAACCTACTCATGCAAAACAGAAAATCAAAAATTTCATATGCATTGATATGATATTTCAGTTTTTACTTTTCAAAAAAAAAAGAAGAAAAAAAAAGAGAGAGAATATATATATATATATATATATATATATATATATATTCAATAAATAAATAAGGGGACAAAATTACCCCAATGTTAAGTCTAATGAAAAATCAATGCATATGTGATACAAGTTAAGAGAAAAGTTGATACATGAGTATGTGAAATATGCAAAAGTGGGAAAATTATGGGTAGCTAGGCATGAATTAGAATTATATAGAGTATACGTATGTTAGGTGGAAGTTTAGGTTAATTAAAGATTCATATTATAGCTCACTTGGCCATACATATGTCCTCACCCTTACCTTAGCCCCATTATAACCTTGAAAAGACCTCATGATGTTTGCATTGGTACATTAAATACATGTTGATTGGTTAAATGAAGAACAATGTTTAGAAAGCATGATTAGAGAAGAGTAAAGTGAATTACCCTATACACTTGAGAGATTAGAGTGCATATACACTACCAGTGAGGGTTCAGTGCTTGATTCTATGTCCCCTGCTTTCATGAGCTATCTTCTTACAAGTTTACTTGCTTTTTATTGTATGATTTGAATTAGTGGAATTTGAATTACTTTTGTCTTGAAGAACTTATTTACTCTTAACCAAGTAAGTAAAAGCATTTAGCATGTAGTTACATTCATAGGTTGCATTTCATGCATTCTACCATTCCTCTTCACTTTTATAGCTTCTCTTGAGCTTAGCATGAGGACATGCTAATGTTTAAGTGTGGGGAGGTTGATAAACCACTATTTCATGGTTTATCTTGTGCTCAATTGAGTGGTTTTTATCAACTCTTCACGCACTTATTCATACTATTCGCATGTTTTACGTTTTCCTTCCTGATTTTGTGCTATGATTGAAAACATGCTTCTTTGACCTTTAAATTACTAACTTCAATCCTCTCTTATTACCATTAGATGCCTTGATATGTGTGTTAAGTGTTTTCAGATATTACAGGGTAGGAATGGCTTGGAGGATGGAAAGGAAGCATGCAAAAGTGGAAAGAATACAAGAAGTTGAAGGAACTGCAAAGCTGTCAGCCTGACCCTCTCGTACTAAAACGATCATAACATGAGCTACAAAGATCCAAATGATGCGGTTCTACTTGCGTTGGAAAGCTAACGTCTGGGGCTTCGATTTGATATATAATTTGCTATAGTGGCCGTACAGATAGGTGACGCGAACGCGTGCTCCACGCGGGCGCGTCGCAGTGACGAAAATCAGCGTGGCAGATTTCTTCTCCAGCGATTTCTGGGCTGTTTTTGACCCAGTTTGCGGCCCATAAAATACAAAGTGGGAGAATCCATTCATTCATAATCATCAGCTCATAATTTGTAATTTTAGATGTAGTTTTTAGTGAGAAAGGTTCTCTCCTCTCTCTTAGGATTAGGATTAGGATTTTTAGAAATTAGGAATTTTTATTATTTCAACTCCCAATTTTTCTTCTTCATCACATGTTCAATATTCCTTTTACTTTTTATCTCTCTTCTACTTTGAGATACTTTAATGCTTTTATTTATGTTTGATTTATACTGCCCAATTGGCTTATGAATATTTTCCATGTTAGATTTGACTGCTTTGAATGAATGTTATTTGAGGTATTCCAGATATTTATAATTCTTATTTAGCTTTTTATATTATTGGCTTTAATTGATTAACTGGAAGCTCTTGAGTTATCAACTATTCAGGATTGATTATTATGTCGGCTGATTAATTGAAATTCCACTAACTCTAGTCTTTCCTTAGGAGTTGGCTAGGACTTGGGAAATCAACCAATTGGTTCATTTGACTTTCCCTTGCTTACGCAAAGGTTAACTAAGTGGGATTAACTTCCATTCTCATAGGAGTAACTAGGATAGGACTTCCGAATTTTCATATCTTGCCAAGAGTTTATTTTATAGTTAATTATTTATTTTATTTGTCATTTAATTTACTTCTTTCTTACTTTCAAAACCCCCAATTTACAAGACTCATAACCAATAATAAGAACATACCTCCCTGCAATTCCTTGAGAAGACGACCCGCGGTTTGAATACTTCAGTTATCAATTTATTTAGGGATTTGTTACTTGTGACAACCAAAATGTTTGTAAGAAAGGTTGATTGCTTGGTTTAGTAACTATACTTACAACGAGAGTTTACTATAACTTCTGAACCATCAATCTTCAGCTCTTCAGTCCTTCTCCCTATTTTCGAATTCATATCACATTTTGGGGGCTGGCCATTTGGCCATGCCTGGACCTTCACTTATGTATTTTCAACGGTGGAGTTTCTACACACCATAGATTAATGGTGTGGAGCTCTGCTGTACCTCAAGTTTTAATGCAATTACTACTATTTTCTATTCAATTCGATTTATTCATGTTCTAAGATACCATTCGTACTTCAACCTGATGGATGTGATGATCCGTGACACTCATCATCATCCATCCTTATGAACGCGTGCCTGACAACCACTTCCATTCTACAAGTGAAAGCTAGAGTGTATATCTCTTGGATTCCTGATGCACGACGCATGGTTGCCCTCGCCTGACAACCGAGCTTTCCATTCTGTGAGATCAGAGTCTTCGTGGTATAAGCTAGAATTGATGGCGGCATTCATGAGAATCCGGAAAGTCTAAACCTTGTCTGTGGTATTCCGAGAAGGATTCCGGGATTGAATGACTGTGACGAGCTTCAAACTCGCGATTGTTGGGCGTGATGAAAAACGCAAAAGAATCAATGGATTCTATTCCAGCATGATCGAGAACCGACAGATGATTAGCCGTGCCGTGACAGAGCATTTGGACCTTTTTGACTGAGAGGATGGGATGTAGCCATTGACAACAGTGATGCCCTACATACAGCTTGCCATGGAAAGGAGTAAGAAGGACTGGATGAAGGTAGTAGGAAAGCAGAGATTCAGAAGGAGCATAACATCTTCATACGCCTATCTGAAATTTCCATCGATGATCTATATAAGTATCTCTATCTTTATTTTCTGTTTATTTATTATTATTATTATTTGAAAACTCCATGACCATTTATTATCCGCCTGACTGAGATTTACAAGATGACCATAGCTTTCTTCATACCAACAATCTCCGTGGGATCGACCCTTACTCACGTAAGGTATTACTTGGATGACCCAGTGCACTTGCTGGTTAGTTGTGCAGAGTTGTGACTAAGTGTGATTCACGTTTGAAAGCGCTACCAAGTTTTTGGCGCCATTGTTGATGATCACAATTTCGCGCTCCAACTTGCTGGTCAGCTATGCGAAGTTGTGAAGAGACGTGTGAATCATGGTATTGTGCACCAAGTTTATGGAGCCATGCCTGGTGATAACAATTTCGCCTACCAAGTTTTCAAAAATCCTATCTTTTCAAAACTTTTTCTTAAATCAAACCTTTTTCATCTTTTCTTTCATGTTTTTTGAAAATTTTAAAAAATTGTTTTTCAAAATCTTTTTCTTAATTTCATTTCAAATTTTCAAAAACTTTACTAACAATTAATGTGATTGATTCAACAATTTCAAGTTTGTTACTTTCTTGTTAAGAAAGGTTCAACCTTTAAATTCTAGAATCATATCTTTTAGTTTCTTGTTAGTCAAGTCATTAACTTTATTTTCAAAATCAAATCTTTCTAAATTTCATTTTCAAATCTTTTTCAAAATAAATTTCAAACATATCTTTTTCAAAATCAATTTCAAAATCTTTTCTAACTTCTTATCTTTTCAAAATTGATTTTCAAATCTTTTTCAACTAAATAATTGACTTTTTGTTTGTTTTACTATTTCTTATCTTTTTCAAAACCACCTAACTACTTTTCTCTCTCTAATTTTCGAAAATCACCTTCCTTTTTTTAAACAATCTTTTTATTTAACTAATTGTTTTAACTTTTAATTTCATTCCCTTTCTTAATTTTTTAATTCTAACTAAATTTTAAAATAAAAACAAAAATATTTTCCTCTTTCTTTTAATTATTTTCGAAAACTCTCTCTCTCTCTTCTCTTTCTATTTGTTTATCAACTAACACTCTTCTCTTCTTCTCATAAATCGAACCCTCTTCTCTTCTCTCTCTATGTTTGAATTTTTTTTCATTCTTATTCTTCTGTTCTTCTACTTACAAAAAGGAATCTCTATACTGTGACATAGAGGATTTTTCTTCTTTTTTGTTCTCTTCTTTTTCATATGAGCAGGAACAAGGACAAGGACATTCTTGTTGAAGCTGACCCTAAACCTGAAAGGACTCTGAAGAAGAAGCTAAGAGAAGCTAAAGCACAACAATCAAGAGAAAACCTTACAGAGAATCTCGAAAAAGAAGTAATGGCCGAGCCGAACAATAATGCAAGGAAGATGCTTGGTGACTTCTCTCCATCAGATTCCAATTTCCATGGAAGAATCATCTCAATCTCTGCCATTGTAGCAAACAACTTTGAGCTAAAGCCTCAATTAGTTTCTCTGATGCAACAGAATTGCAAGTTTCATGGACTTCCATCAGAAGATCCTTTTCAGTTCTTAACTGAAGTTTTGTAGATCTGTGATACTGTTAAGACCAATGGAGTTGATCCTGAGGTCTATAAGCTTATGCTTTTTCCTTTTGCTGTAAGAGACAGAGCTAAAATATGGTTGGACTTTCAACCTAGAGATAGCCTAAACTCTTGGGATAAGCTGGTCACAACTTTCTTAGCCAAATTTTTTCCTCCTCAAAAGCTGAGCAAGCTTAGAGTGGATGTTCAAACCTTTAGGCAGAAAGAAGGTGAATCCCTCTATGAAGCTTGGGAAAGATACAAGCAACTAACCAAAAAGTGTCATTCTGACATGCTCTAAGAATGGACCATCCTGGATATATTATATGATGGTCTGTCTGAATTGTCTAAGATGTCATTGGACCATTCTGCAGGTGGATCTATTCACCTGAAGAAAATGCCTGCAAAAGCTCAGGAACTCATTGAAATAGTTGCAAATAACCAGTTCATGTACACCTCTGAAAGGAATCCTGTGAATAATGGGACGCCTCAGAGGAAGGGAGTTCTTGAAATTGATGCTCTGAATGCCATATTGGCTCAGAACAAAATGTTGACTCCGCAAGTCAATATGATTTCTTAGAGTCTGAATGGATTGCAAAATGCATCCAATAGTACTAAAGAAGCATCTTCTGAAGAAGAAGCTTATGATCCTGAGAACCCTGCAATGGCAGAAGTGAATTACATGGGTGAAGCCTATGGAAACATCTATAATCCATCATGGAGGAATCATCCAAATCTCTCATGGAAGGATCAAAAAAAGCCTCAATACGGCTTTAATAATGGTGGAAGAAACAGGTTTAGCAATAGCAAGCCTTTTCTGTCATCCTCTCAGCAACAGATAGAGAATTCTGAGCAGAGCCCCTCTAGCTTAGCAATCATAGTCTCTGATCTATCAAAGGCCACTCTAAGTTTCATGAATGAAACAAGGTCCTCCATTAGAAGTTTGGAGGCACAAGTGGGCCAGCTGAGTAAAAGAGTCACTGAAACTCCTCCTAGTACTCTCCCAAGCAATACAGAAGAGAATCCAAAAAGAGAGTGCATGGCCATAACCTTACTTGGCGTGGCCAAATCTAGAGGGGAAGAGGAGGACGTGAATCCCAGTGAGAAAGACCTCATGGGAAGTTGATGAGCGGATAATTTGTATGCTTTTTGGCATTGTTTTTGGTATGTTTTTAGTATAATCTAGTTAGTTTTTAGTATATTTTTATTAGTTTTTAGTTAAAATTCACTTTTCTGGACTTTACTATGAGTTTGTGTGTTTTTCTGTGATTTCAGGTATTTTCTGGCTGAAATTGAGGGTCCTGAGCAAAAATCTGATTCCGAGACCAAAAAGGACTGCAGATGCTGTTGGATTCTGACCTCCCTGCACTCGAAGTGGATTTTCTGGAGCTACAGAAGCCTAATTGGCGCGCTCTCAACGGCGTTGGAAAGTAGACATCCTGGGCTTTCCAGCAATATATGATAGTCCATACTTTGCCCAAGATTTGATGGCCCAAACCGGCGCTCAACATCTCCCTCAGAAATTCCAGCGTTAAACGCCGGAACTGGCATAAAACTTGGAGTTAAACGCCCAAACTGGCATGAAAGCTGGCGTTTAACTCCAGAAAAGGTCTCTACACGAAAATGCTTCATTGCTCAGCCCAAACACACACCAAGTGGACCCAGAAGTGGATTTTTAAGTCATTTACTCATTTCTGTAGACCCTAGGCTACTAGTTTACTATTAATAGGATCTTTTGACATTGTATATGTACCTCATGACACTTTACACGTTTTCTTTGTGTACTTTCCATGGCATGAGTCTCTAAACCCCATGGTTGGGGGTGAGGAGCTCTGCTGTGTCTTGATGGATTAATGCAACTACTACTGTTTCTCATTCAATCATGTTTGCTTCCATTCCAAGATAATACTTGTTCTTAAACCGGATGAATGTGATGATCCGTGACAATTATCATCATTCTCAACTATGAACGCGTGCTTGACAACCACCTCCGTTCTACCTTAGATTAAGTAGTTATCTCTTGGGTTCTTTAACCGGAATCTTCGTGGTATAAGCTAGAATTGATGGCGGCATTCAAGAGAATCCGGAAGGTCTAAACCTTGTCTGTGGTATTCTGAGTAGGATTCAATGATTGAATGACTGTGACGTGCTTCAAACTCCTAGCAGGCAGGGCGTTAGTGACAGACGCAAAAGAATCACTGGATTCTATTCCGGCCTGACCGAGAACCGACAGATGAATTCCGCATGCTGTGGCAGAGCATTAGCAATCGTTTTCACTGAGAGGATGGGAGGTAGCCATTGACAACGGTGAAACCCTACATACAGCTTGCCATGGAAGGAGACTTGCGTGCTTGAAGAAGAAGACAGTAGGAAAGCAGAGATTCAGAAGATGGAGCATCTCCAAACCTCAACCTATTCTCCATTACTGCAAAACAAGTAATCATTTCATGTTCTTTTGCTTTTCACAATCAATCCTGATAATTTCTGATATCCTGACTAAGATTTACAAGATAACCATAGCTTGCTTCAAGCCGACAATCTCCGTGGGATCGACCCTTGCTCACGCAAGGTATTACTTGGACGACCCAGTGCACTTGCTGGTTAGTTGTGCGGAGTTGCAAAAGTTTGATTGCAATTTCGTGCACCAAGTTTTTGGCGCCGTTGCCGGGGATTGTTGAGTTTGGACAACTGACGGCTTATCTTGTTGCTTAGATTAGGACTGTTTTATTTTTGTTGGTTTAGAGTCTTTTAGTTGAGTCTAGTCTCATATTCTAAGTTTGGTGTCAATTGCATGCTTTTATTTTTTCTTTTAATTTTCGATTTTTGCATGTTCTTAGTCCCTTTTTGATTTATAAAAATTCTAAGTTTGGTTTCCTCTTTGTGTTTTTCCCTTAAAAATTTTCGAAAACTGTGTGTTTGATTTTCTACAAATTTTAAGTTTGGTGTCTTTTTGTGTTTTTCTCTTTCCTCTTTCCAAAATCAAATCTTTTTCATAAAAATTTTTCAATCATATCTTTTTAATTGCTGTTTTCAAAATCTTTTTGATTAACTCATTGATTCAGTTTTCAATTTGCTTTGATCTTATTTTCTTTTTGATTTTCAAATTTTTATTTTAATTTTATTTTGTTTTATTCTATTTTTTTCGTAAATTCAAAAAAAAAAAAAAACAAAATTTATCCCCTTGCAATCATTATCATTTCCCTTTTGTCCATTATGGACCTAAGTGGGATTAATCAGTCCAAAAGGACTCTGGGGTCATATGCTAACCCCATTACAGCTGCATATGGGAGTAGCATCTGTACACCTCCCATCAAAGCAAGCAGCTTTGAACTAAACCCTCAACTCATTATCATAGTGCAGCAAAACTGCCAATATTCTGGTCTTCCACAGGAAGAACCCACTGAGTTTCTGGCACAGTTTTTACAAATTGCTGACACAGTACATGATAAAGAGGTAGATCAGGATGTCTACAGATTATTATTATTTCCATTTGCTGTAAAAGATCAAGCTAAAAGGTGGTTGAATAACCAACCTACAGCAAGCATAAAGACATGGAAACAGTTGTCAGACAAATTCCTGAATCATTTTTACCCTCCAAAGAGGATGACACAGCTAAGGCTGGACATCCAAGGCTTTAAACAAGAGGATAATGAATCCCTTTATAATGCCTGGGAGAGGTATAGAGGTATGCTAAGGAAATGTCCCTCTGAAATGTTTTCAGAGTGGGTACAGTTAGACATTTTCTACTATGGGCTTACAGAAAAAGCTCAGATGTCTTTAGACCACTCAGCTGATGGATCTATACACATGAGGAAGACAATTGAAGAAGCTCAAGAGCTTATAGACACTGTTGCTAGAAACCAATATTTGTACTCTAGCGATGAGTTCTCTCCAAAAGAGGAAGTCATGGCAGTAGTCACTGACCCTAGTCCTCAAGAACAGATAACCGAGCTTAATCAACAATTGCTCCTGATGACAGAACAGTTAGCAGACTTTAAAGAGATGCTCCATGAAACTAAAGTTGCTAACAAGAGCATAGAACTGCAGGTAAATCAAGCAAAACAGCAAATATCTAAACAGATAACAGAGGAATGTCAAGCAGTTCAATTGAGGAGTGGGAAGACCCTGAATAACACTGCTCAAAAGAATAAAAAGCCAAACAAGGAACAATTGATAGAGGACAACCAAACCACTGTTCAAAATCCCTCTGAGGACAGTAAGAGCCCAGAGAGGAATGTCATTGGTGTTCAGACGCCAGAAAGGGAAGGAAAGCTGGCGTTAAACGCCCATTCCTTGCCCAGTTCTGGCGTTCAAACGCCAGAAAAGGGGGAAAAATTGGCGTTAAACGCCCAATTTCCACCCAATCCTGGCGTTCAGACGCCTGGGGAGAATCAGACACCTGAGAGTACTGACAGTAATCCCTCTGACAAGGCTTCTTCAACCACTTCTGTAAGGAATAAACCTGCAGCATCTAAGGTTGAAGAATATAAAGTCAAAATGCCTTATCCTCAAAAACTCCGCCAAGCGGAACAGGATAAGCAATTTGCCCGCTTTGCAGACTATCTAAGGACTCTTGAAATAAAGATTCCGTTTGCAGAGGCACTTGAGCAAATACCTTCTTATGCTAAATTCATGAAAGAAATCTTAAGTCATAAGAAGGATTGGAGAGAAACTAAAAAAGTGTTTCTCACTGAAGAATGCAGTGCAGTCATATTAAAGAGCTTACCAGAAAAGCTTCAAGATCCAGGGAGCTTTATGATACCATGCACATTAGAAGGTGCTTGCACCAAGACAGCTCTATGTGACCTTGGAGCAAGCATCAATCTAATACCTGCATCCACTATCAGAAAGCTTGGGTTGACTGGAGAAGTCAAACCAACCCGGATATGCCTCCAACTTGCTGATGGCTCCATTAAATACCCATCAGGAATAATTGAGGACATGATTGTCAAGGTTGGGCCATTCGCCTTTCCCACTGACTTTGTAGTGCTGGAAATGGAGGAGCACAAGAGTGCAACCCTCATTCTAGGAAGACCTTTCCTAGCAACTGGACGAACTCTCATTGATGTACAAAAAGGGGAAGTAACCTTAAGAGTCAATGAGGATGAGTTCAAGTTGAATGCTGTAAAAGCTATGCAGCATCCAGACACACCAAATGACTGCATGGGCACTGACATTATTGACTCTCTGGTAGAAGAGATCAATATGGCTGAAAGCCTAGAATCAGAGCTTGAGGACATCTTCAAAGATGCTCAACCTGATCAAGAAGAACTAGAGGAGGCAAAGGAATTTTCGAAAATTCCTCAGGAGGAGGATAAGCCTCCCAAGCCTGAACTCAAACCACTACCACCATCCCTGAAATATGCATTTCTGGGAAAGGGTGACACTTTTCCAGTGATTATAAGCTCTGCTTTAAATTCACAGGAAGAGGAAGCACTGATTCAAGTGCTAAGGACACACAAGACAGCTCTTGGGTGGTCCATAAGTGATCTTAAGGGCGTTAGCCCAGCTAGATGCATGCACAAGATCCTATTGGAGGATAATGCCAAACCAGTGGTCCAACCACAGAGGAGGCTAAATCCTGCCATGAAGGAGGTGGTGCAGAAAGAAGTCACTAAATTACTAGAGGCTGGGATTATTTATCCTATTTCTGATAGCCCCTGGGTGAGCCCTGTCCAAGTTGTTCCCAAAAAGGGAGGCATGACAGTGGTTCATAATGAAAAAAATGAACTGGTTCCTACTAGGACAGTCACAGGGTGGCGCATGTGTATTGACTACAGAAGGCTCAATACAGCCACCAGAAAGGATCATTTTCCTTTACCATTCATAGACCAAATGCTAGAAAGACTAGCTGGCCATGATTATTACTGCTTTTTGGATGGCTATTCAGGCTACAACCAAATTGCAGTGGACCCTCAGGACCAAGAGAAAACAGCATTCACTTGCCCTTCTGGCGTGTTTGCCTATAGGAGGATGCCTTTTGGTCTGTGCAATGCACCTGCAACCTTTCAGAGGTGCATGCTCTCTATCTTCTCAGATATGGTAGAGAAATTTCTGGAAGTCTTCATGGATGACTTCTCAGTATATGGAGACTCATTCAGCTCCTGTCTTAATCACCTAGCCCTTGTCCTGAAAAGATGCCAAGAGACTAACCTGGTTTTAAACTGGGATAAATGTCACTTTATGGTGACTGAAGGGATTGTCCTTGGGCACAAAATTTCAAGCAGGGGGATAGAGGTGGATAAGGCAATGGTAGAGGTAATTGAAAAATTACCACCACCTGCCAATGTTAAGGCAATCAGAAGTTTTCTGGGGCATGCAGGATTCTACAGAAGGTTTATAAAGGATTTTTCGAAAATTGCAAAACCTCTGAGTAACCTGTTAGCTGCAGACACACCATTTGTGTTTGACACACAGTGTCTGCAAGCATTTGAGACCCTGAAAGCTAAGCTGGTCACAGCACCAGTCATCTCTGCACCAGATTGGACATTACCATTTGAACTAATGTGTGATGCCAGTGACCATGCCATTGGTGCAGTGTTGGGACAGAGGCATAACAAGCTTCTGCACGTCATTTACTATGTCAGCCGTGTTCTAAATGACGCACAAAAGAACTACACAACCACAGAAAAAGAGTTACTTGCAGTGGTCTATGCCATTGACAAGTTTAGATCCTATCTAGTGGGGTCCAAAGTGGTTGTGTACACTGACCATGCTGCTCTTAAATACTTACTCACAAAGCAGGATTCAAAACCCAGGCTTATAAGATGGGTGTTGCTTCTGCAAGAGTTTGATATAGAAATAAGAGACAGAAAAGGGACAGAGAACCAAGTAGCTGATCATCTGTCCCGAATAGAACCAGTAGCTGGGGCGTCCCTCCCTTCTACTGAGATTTCTGAGACTTTCCCAGATGAGCAACTCTTTGCCATTCAGGAAGCTCCATGGTTTGCAGATATTGCAAATTATAAAGCTGTGAGGTTCATTCCCAAGGAGTACAGCTACGTGCAGAGAAAGAAATTAATTTCAGATGCCAAGTACTACCTCTGGGATGAACCATATCTCTTTAAGAGATGTGCTGACGGAGTGATCCGCAGATGTGTACCCAGAGAAGAAGCACAAAGGATCCTATGGCACTGCCATGGATCACAGTATGGAGGACATTTTGGAAGTGAGCGAACAGCCACTAAAGTCCTCCAATGTGGCTTCTACTGGCCTACTCTCTATAAAGATTCCCGAGAGTTTGTGCGTAACTGTGACAGTTGCCAAAGAGCTGGTAACTTGCCTCATGGATACGCCATGCCTCAACAAGGGATACTAGAGATAGAATTGTTTGATGTATGGGGAATTGATTTCATGGGGCCATTCCCACCATCATACTCAAACACTTACATTCTGGTAGCGGTGGACTATGTATCTAAGTGGGTAGAAGCAATTGCTACACCCACTAATGATACTAAGACCGTGCTGAAATTCCTCCAGAAAAACAATTTCAGCAGGTTTGGCGTTCCCAGAATACTAATCAGTGATGGAGGCACTCATTTCTGCAACAAACAGCTATATTCTGCTATGGTTAGATATGAAATTAGCCACAAAGTGGCAACTCCGTATCATCCACAGACAAATGGGCAAGCTGAAGTCTCTAATAGAGAACTAAAGAGAATCCTGGAACGGACTGTGATGGCCCGAAGAAAGGATTGGGCAAAGAGCTTGGATGATGCTCTGTGGGCATACAGAACAGCATTCAAGACTCCTATAGGAACCTCTCCATACCAATTGGTGTATGGGAAGGCCTGTCATTTGCCTGTGGAACTGGAACATAAAGCCTACTGGGCAACCAGATTCCTAAACATGGATGCACAGTTAGCTGGTGAAAAAAGATTGCTCCAGCTAAATGAGCTAGAGGAGTTCAGACTTAATGCCTTTGAAAATGCAAAAATTTATAAGGAAAAGGCAAAGAAATGGCATGACAAGAAGTTGTCAACCAGAGTCTTTGAGCCAGGACAAAAAGTCCTGCTCTTCAACTCTAGGCTCAGACTGTTTCCAGGAAAACTCAAATCCCGGTGGAGGGGTCCGTATGTGATTACAGGAGTGTCACCATATGGATATGTTGAGCTTCAGGATACTGATTCCGACAAAAGGTTCATTGTTAATGGACAGAGAATCAAGCATTATCTTGAAGGAAACTTTGAGCAGGAATGCTCAAAACTGAGACTTGAGTGATTCTCAGTGAAGGTCCAGCTAAAGACAGTAAAGAAGCGCTTGCTGGGAGGCAACCCAGTCATTAGTAGGTTGTATGATTTGTTTTTACAGAGGCAAGTATCAAAAATGAAGGAATTCACAGAGTTACAGAAGGATTCAGCTCAAAAAGCAGAGAAAAAGAGCTTACTGGCGAAAAAACGCCAGTAAGGGGCATTTTGGGCGTTAAACGCCAGAATGGGTACCATTCTGGGCGTTTAACGCCAGGAATGGTGCCATTTTGGGCGTTAAAGGCCAGAATGGGCACCATTCTGGGCGTTTAACGCCAGGTGTGCCGCATCCTGGGCGTTCAGAAAAACGCCCAGTGCTAAAGGATTTCTGGCGTTTAACGCCAGCCAGGGCACCTGGCTGGGCGTTAAACGCCCAAAAGGGGTGCCAATTGGGCGTTAAACGCCAGAATGAGTGCCATTCTGGGCGTTTAACGCCAGAAAGGTGGGGGGACCACAATTTTGTTTTCAAATCAGATTTTTTCAAACTTTCCTTTTCTCACCCATATTTTTCTACAAAAATACATTTCAATCTCTCATCATTCACTTTCAAATTTTCAAAAATTTCAAATCATTCCCAAATTTTGTTCAAAAACTCACCCTTCTTTCAATTTCTTTCCATATCTCCTCTCTCCCCCCCACTCAATAAATAAACATTTGCCACCCCTCATTCCCCATACCATTCGAATTTCCTCTTCTCCTCTCTCTCTTCTCTTCTTTCTTTTCTTTTTGCTAAAGGAAAGCAAACCAATTTAAGAGGAAAGAAAGAGAATAATCCAAAGAATCTTTGGAATCAAGAGAAGTTCTTAACCAAAGAACATGAAGACCATTATCACAAAATAATGGGTCTGAGGTCAGTGATCCCGGAAGTTAAATTTGATCTGAAAGAAGATGAATATCCGGGGATCCAAGAGCAAATTCGAAACAGAGGATGGGAAGTTCTGACCAATCCTGAAATAAAGGTTGGAAGGAACATGGTTCAAGAATTCTACTCTAATCTGTGGCTAACAGATAAGCAAAGAATGACTGGAACTGCTTACCATACCTACAGAACCATGGTCAGAGGGAAAGTTATGTACTTCCATCTGGACAAAATAAGAGAAATCTTCAAACTACCTCAACTGCAAGATGATCCTGATTCCTTCAATAGGAGGATGGTGAGAGTAGATAAAGGGTTGGATCAAGTTCTAGAGGACATATGCCTCCCTGGGACTAAGTGGATAACCAATTCAAAGGGTGTCCCAAACCAACTCAAGAGGGGAGACCTCAAACCAATTGCAAGAGGTTGGCTAGACTTTATTGGGCGTTCCATATTGCCCACTAGCAACCGTTCTGAGGTCACCATCAAGAGAGCAATGATGATTCATTGCATTATGCTTGGAAAAGAAGTGGAGGTCCATCATGTGATTGCTTGTGAGATCTACACAATTGCAAATAAGAATTCTACTGAAGCCAAATTGGCTTATCCAAGCCTGATCTCCTTGCTCTGTAAAGAGGCTGGGGTGAAGATGGGAGTAGATGAGTTCATACCCATTGAACACCCAATCACCAAGAAGTCAATGGAAGGACAAGTGCAAGACAACTCTATCAAGAGGAGGGCGCAGGAATTCCTCCCTGAATTTCCAAGAATTGACTACTGGACCAGCCTAGAAGCATCTATCACCAAGTTGCAAGAGACTATGGAGCAACTGAAGGAAGAACAGCAGAATCAGAACTGCATGCTCTGCAAATTGCTGAAGGAACAAGAGAAGCAGGGGCGTGAACTCCAAGAGTTGAAACGCCAAAAGCTCTCCTCTCAAGCTGAGGGAGCATCCACTTCTCAAAATCAAGGTTGTTGAGTCCTAACTCTGTGAAAATCTCTATCATTAGGAGCCTATGTTTTTGCGTTTTTTCTTTTTTCTTTTGTTTTGTTTTCTATTTTTATTTTTTAGTCTTATATCTATTTTTGAGTCTTGTTCTTAATTCATAATTAATAAAATTGAAATTTTATGCCTTAAAGATATGAATGTCCTATGAATCCATCACCTCTCTTAAAGGAAAAATGCTTTAATCACAAAAGAACAAGAAGTACAGGATTTTGAAATTTATCATTGAAACTAGTTGAATTAGTTTGATGTGGTGACAATACTTTTTGCTTTCTGAATGAATGCTTGAACAGTGCATATGTCTCTTGAATTTGTTGTTTTGAGAATGTTAAAATTGTTGACTCTTGAAAGAATGAGGAAAAAGAGAACTGTTATTGAGGATCTAAAAATTACTAGATTGATTCTTGAAGCAAGAAAAAGCAGTGGATACAAAAAAAAATTTCGAAAAAAAAAGAAAGAGAAGAAGAAAAGAAAAAGAAAAAGAAAGAAATAAAGTTGTGATCCAAGGCAAAAAGAGTGTGCTTAAGAACCCTGGACACCTCTAATTGGGGACTTTAGCAAAGCTGGGTCACAATCTGAAAAGGTTCACCCAATTATGTGTCTGTGGCATGTATGTATCCGGTGGTAATACTAGAAGACAGAGTGCTTTGGGCCACAGCCAAGACTCATACACTAGCTGTGTTCAAGAATCATTATGCTCAACTAAGAGAATCAATAACACTATCTGAGTTCTGAGTTCTTATAGATGCCAATCATTCTGAACTTCAAGGGATAGAGTGAGATGCCAAAACTGTTCGGAGGCAAAAAGCTACTAGTCCCGCTCATCTAATTGGAGCTATGTTTCCTTGATATTTTGGAGTCTATAGTATATTCTCTTCTTTTTATCCTATTTTGATTTTTAGTTGCTTGGGGACAAGCAACAATTTAAGTTTGGTGTTATGATGAGCGGATAATTTGTATGCTTTTTGGCATTGTTTTTGGTATGTTTTTAGTATAATCTAGTTAGTTTTTAGTATATTTTTATTAGTTTTTAGTTAAAATTCACTTTTCTGGACTTTACTATGAGTTTGTGTGTTTTTCTGTGATTTCAGGTATTTTCTGGCTGAAATTGAGGGTCCTGAGCAAAAATCTGATTCTGAGACCAAAAAGGACTGCAGATGTTGTTGGATTCTGACCTCCCTGCACTCGAAGTGGATTTTCTAGAGCTACAGAAGCCCAATTGGCGCGCTCTCAACGGCGTTGGAAAGTAGACATCCTGGGAAAGTTCATACTTTGCCCAAGATTTGATGGCCCAAACCGGCGCTCAAAGTCTCCCTCAGAAATTCCAGCGTTAAACGCCGGAACTGGCATAAAACTTGGAGTTAAACGCCCAAACTGGCATGAAAGCTGGCGTTTAACTCCAGAAAAGTTCTCTACATGAAAATGCTTCATTGCTCAGCCTAAACACACACCAAGTGGACCCAGAAGTGGATTTTTAAGTCATTTACTCATTTCTGTAGACCCTAGGCTACTAGTTTACTATTAATAGGATCTTTTGACATTGTATCTGTACCTCATGACACTTTACACGTTTTCTTTGTGTACTTTCCACCGCATGAGTCTCTAAACCCCATGGTTGGGGGTGAGGAGCTCTGCTGTGTCTTGATGGATTAATGCAACTACTACTGTTTCTCATTCAATCATGTTTGCTTCCATTCCAAGATAATACTTGTTCTTAAACCGGATGAATGTGATGATCCGTGACAATCATCATCATTCTCAACTATGAACGCGTGCTTAACAACCACCTCCGTTCTACCTTAGATTAAGTAGTTATCTCTTGGGTTCTTTAACCGGAATCTTCGTGGTATAAGCTAGAATTGATGGCGGCATTCAAGAGAATCCGGAAGGTCTAAACCTTGTCTGTGGTATTCTGAGTAGGATTCAATGATTGAATGACTGTGACGTGCTTCAAACTCCTAGCAGGCGGGGCGTTAGTGACAGACGCAAAAGAATCACTGGATTCTATTCCGGCCTGACCGAGAACCGACAAATGAATTCCGCATGCTGTGACAGAGCATTAGCAATCGTTTTCACTGAGAGGATGGGAGGTAGCCATTGACAACGGTGAAACCCTACATACAGCTTGCCATGGAAGGAGACTTGCGTGCTTGAAGAAGACGACAGTAGGAAAGCAGAGATTCAGAAGATGGAGCATCTCCAAAGGAAATAAAATCCAGGCCTAAGCGGCTAAATCAAGTTGTCCCTAACCATGTGCTTGTGTCATGAATGGCCAAGTGAAAAGCTTGAGATTGAGTGGTTAAAGTCGTGATCCAAAGCAAAAGAGTGTGCTTAAGAACTTTAGACACCTCTAATAGGGGGCTTTAGCAAAGCTGAGTCACAATCAGAAAAGGTTCACCCAATTATGTGTCTGTGGCATTTATGTATCTGGTGGTAATACTGGAAAACAAAGTGCTTAGGGCCACGACCAAGACTCATAAAGTAGCTGTGTTCAAGAATCAACATAATGAACTAGGATAATCAATAACACTATCTAAAATTCTAAGTTCCTATAGTTGCCAATCATTCTGAGTTTCAAAGGATAAAGTGAGATGCCAAAACTGTTCAGAAGAAAAAAACTACTAGCCCCGCTCATCTAATTGGGACTAAGTTTCACTGATATTGTGAGATTCATTGTATATTATCTTCTTTTTATTCTATTTTGTTTTCAGTTTCTTGGGGACAAGCAACAATTTACGTTTGGTGTTGTGATGAGCGGATAATTTATACGCTTTTTGGCATTATTTTTAGGTAGTTTTTAGTAGGATTTAGTTAGTTTTTAGTAAATACTTATTAGTTTTTAAGAAAAATTCACATTTCTGGACTTTACTATGAGTTTGTGTGTTTTTCTATGATTTCAGGTATTTTCTGGCTGAAATTGAGGGACCTGAGCAAAAATCTGATTTAGAGGCTGAAAAAGGACTGCTGATGCTGTTGGATTCTGACCTCCCTGCACTCGAAATGAAATTTTTGGAGCTACAGAAACCCAAATGGGGCGCTCTTAATTGCGTTGAAAAGTGGACATCCAGAGCTTTCCAGAAATATATAATAGTCCATACTTTGCTTGAGTTTTGATGACGCAAACTGGCGTTCAAAGGCCAACTTCCTGTCCTATTCTTGCATTAAACGCCATAAACAGGATAGAAGCTAGAGTTAAACGCCCAAACTGGCATAAAAGCTAGCGTTTAACTGCAAGAAAAGTCTCTACACATGAAATCTTCAATGCTCAGCCCAAGCACACACCAAGTGGGCCCGGAAGTAGATTTTTGCATCATTTACTTATTTCTGTAAACCTTAGTACTAGTCTAGTATAAGTAGGACCTTTTACTATTGTATTAGACATCCTTGGATTATCTCAAGATCATTTTTGAGAATATCTTTAGATCATTTTTAGTCCTTAGACATTGGGGGCTGGCCTCACGGCCATGCCTGGACCATCATCACTTATGTATCTTCAACAGTGGAGTTTCTAAACCCCATAGATTAAGGTGTAGAGCTCTGCTGTTTCTCAAGTATTAATGCAAAGTAATATTGTTCTTCTATTCAATACAAGCTTATTCTTATTCTAAGATATTCATTCACATACAAGAACATGATGAATGTGATGATCATGCGACACTCATCACCATTCTCACTTATGAACGCGTGCCTGACAAACACTTCCGTTCTTCATGAAAACAAGCTTGAATGTATATCTCTTGGGTCTCTGATCAACGATTCACATCGTTTCCCCTCTGACAATGGGGCATCTGAATCCGAGAATAGAATCTTCGTGGTATAGGCTAGAAACAATTGGTAGCATTCCTGAGATCCGGAAAGTCTAAACCTTGTCTGTGGTATTCCGAGTAGGATCTGGGAAGGGATGACTGTGACGAGCTTCAAACTCGCGAATGTGGGGCATAGTGACAGACGCAAAAGGATCATTGGATCTTATTCCGACACGATCGAGAACTGACAGCTGATTATCCATGCGGTAGCTATGCCTGGTATTTTTCATCCGAGACGAGAAATCCGACAGTTGATTAGCCGTACAGAAACCTTAGAGGACCATTTTCGTTGAGAGGATAGAAGGTAGCCATTGACAATGGTGATCCCCAACATACAGCTTTCCATGGAAAGGAGTATGAATGATTGAATGAAGACAGTAGGAAAGCAGAGATTCAGAAGGAATAACGCATCTTCATACGCTTATCTGAAATTCCCACCAATAAATTACATAAGTATCTCTATCTTTGTTTTATGTTTATTTATCTTTTAATTATCAAAATCCCATAACCATTTGAATCCGCCTAACTGAGATTTACAAGATGACTATAGCTTGCTTCAAGCCGACAATATCCATGGGATGGACCCTTACTCACGTAAGGTATTACTCGGACGACCCAGTGCACTTGCTGGTCAGCTGTGTGAAGTTGTGAAGAGGCATGTGAATCATGGTATTGTGCACCAAGTTTCTGGAGCCATGCCTGGTGATAACAATTTTGCCTACCAGCATTCTACTTTGATTTAACAATTAAGGGATGAAATTGGGGGTTTATAAGTGTGAAATAACACTTCGGAAGGTTACAAGCTTGTTGGGAATGCGAAAGACTTGAAAACAAAATCTTTAGAAAAGAATTGGGTCGCGTGCGTACGCATAGGGGTGTGCGTGCGCACGCCCAGAAGCATTTTTAGAAAGTGTGCATGCGCGTGCGCACAGGCTTGTACATACACATAGAAAGTTAAGGTTCCAAGGATGAGTACGTGCACAAGGGGTGCTAGCGCCGTCAACCGAATGCCATTCCCAACGTGTGCATGAGCACAGGCCTGTGCGTACGCACAGCTCGCAAACCTTCGTTGGTTGTGTGTGCGCACATGGCATGCTAGCGCTCCCATCAGTAACCATGTCCCCGCGTGTGCATACGCACAAGGGTGTGTGTGTGCACAGGTTCAAAATCCCGCCAGGTGTGCGTGCGCACAGGGCTATGCATGCGCACACAAACCAGAAATCACAAATTCTGGAGAATTTGCAGAATTCAGATTTTTGGCCCAAACTTCCAACGATCATATCTCCTTCCATAAAAATTAGATTTCCACCAAATTTAAACCATTTTAAAGCTTATGAAATTATCTTTCTTTTGTCATAAAAATCATCAAATTCCAAAAAAATAGCTTGAGATATGATTCGTTGAAGTTCATCAAAAATTCATTTTTCACAAAAATTCACAAAATCTCCAATTTTCAATCATACACTTTCAAACCCTTTTAAAACAAACCAAAACCTTACTATCTCAACCTCAACTAACTTATCCCTCCTAATTATTAACTATTATTTAGTATATGGGCATGTTCCTTGTTAGAGCAATGCCAGTTTTACGAGTAACTTTTTTTTATACGTTACGGATGATAAGGTAAAATAAACAGGCATACATTGAGAGAAATAGAAAGGAAGCATAAAGAAACATAGAAATACAGCTAATAATATACATCATGTATACTATAACAAAACATATAGTGTTTACACAAGATCAAGTCAGTTTACATCCTCGTCATCTTACGTAGCTAATATATACACGACACTCCCAGGCTAGCCTAACCACTCTATAGCTCCTAGCTCTCGGCTGTACTAACATAAATGTGAGACTAACTAACAGATAATGTCAGACTAGAGTGTTATCAAAAGAATACCCCTACTGCTGTCTAACTATATCTACTCGGGACCATTCAGAGAATCGTCGTGAGGCTCATCCATATCCTCATCCTGCTCTATCTCTATCTCAGAATCCTCCTCCTCCTCGTCAGCAGCTACAGCTATACCCTCAGATCCACCAGAAGCACTGCTGTCAATATTTACAAAACCATTCGTGAGCACAGGTCCGTTCATGTATATAGGAGCTATCCCATTGTCCGGTAGTGCCAGCCCCTCAGGCTGTGGAAAGTCAGGGATCGGCTCAGGGGGAAAGTTCCACTCTGGTGGTATCACAGGTACGTAGTCACCAGCTAACTCGGGCTCGTCAGGAATGATAGGCTCAGGTTCCACCACATTCAAAGGTTGAGCTGGTATAGGGTGTCCGAGACCATCAGGAAAAGGATGTCCAGGTGCGTTAGGATGTAACCAGGATAAGGGAAAGTCGTACGGAGCATCAGGGTCAAAATGCGGGCAAGACAAAGGATGTTGAAAAGCTAGATTAGGTAACGCATATCATCTAATATGAGGCTCCAATCTCATAATGAAGTAACTGTGATATACCGGATTCTCGTTGATGTAAGGGTCCTCGAACTCATGGAATATCACGCCCGTCTCCATCTAAAGGGAAGGAAGGGAGAGAAGGGGGATAAGAACTGGGGAGTTCTTAGTAGGGTCGGGGTTATTAGTTATATTTATTTATTTGGTTTTGATTAGCAGATGAATAATAGAATACAATAAAGTAGTAAACAAAATTTAAAAATAGATAGGAAAACAGAAAACAGAACACAAATAGAAGAATACAAGAAAATAAAGCACAGATATAGCACACAAGCAGACAAACATAAAGAAATAGATCATACACAAAAAGGAATGAAAGAGAGAATGATGCACAGACAAGAATGATACATGTCTAGCCCTAGTACAGGCCATGAGCTCATGTATGGGTTAGCACCTGCATTCCCGAAATTTATTTGGTCACGAGTTCACGATTTCCTGGATACGATTTTCCGTTCAAATAAACACACATATAATTATTAGTAGCTCTATTGAGACAGCCTCTGCTTTCTACTCGCATGAAATATACTCTTGAGAACGGAAAATTACTGTAGATATCCTAGTTTCCCATACAGAAGCTCTTGGGTTACTTTAAGCAACAGATAAATTAAGATTATCTCTTGGGTTTCATTAAGCAACAAATAAGTAAACAATATCTCTTGGGTTGCCTCAAGTAACAAATAACTTTTCACTAAGTCCTCTGCTCTTAGTCCCTTTTCTCTGCTCTGATTTCTCTGTTTAACATGTGTATTTAAAGCTTATGTAAATTTCGATATGAATAGTTAGCCTGTCCCAAGTATAGGTTCATTAAGTCTATACTGAAATAGTTTAACTTTTCATATTGTACTTAGCCTTAGTCGCAACTCAAGGACTAACTATGTTGCCCTAGTTCGTTCGCTATACTTTGTCTATTTTTCGGTTGTTAAGACTTTACCGACTTTTCTTTGGTTTTTATCTTTTCTTTAGCTTTTTATCCTTCTTTTGTCTTTGCCTCTCTAATATATTCTTACCACTCCCTAAGTGTTTTATGAAGGTAATTATGAAATTCTGCACTTAAAGTTATCTTTCTAAAACTTTTACAGAAAACTACCTTTTTCCGCATTATTTTATTATTTTTATTATAATATTATTTTTAATTAAATATTATTATTTAACATTTTATTATTATTTACTATTTTATTAATTAAATTTTCGAAAATTACCCCACTTTAATCTTTAACCTTTAAAATTTACTTTTTACCACCCGTAACTTTTAATATTTCTACTTTAATCACCCTAACTTTCAGAAATTACCAAATAACCCCTTAAACACCAAAAATTTTACTTCCTTGCCCTTTTAAAGATCTAAAGCCTGTTCTTCATTGTTCTTCATCACACGCAAAGTGTTCTTCGTGTTCTTCGTAAATTCTTTAGATTCTTTCTATATTTTTACCTGTTTTTCAGTCTTTTTAGCAACCGATTTTTTCCATAATTCAAAATAAATTAGCAGCCACTAAAACTCCTTCTTTTCAACATGATTTTAACACAAATTAAACCCCAATTTAAGGATTATGGTTTCATCTTCCAGAAGCTTCAAGATCATGAACTCAAAGCTTGAATTTCATCAAATTTCATCAAAATTTCACCAAATTTTCACCAAGAATCAATCATATATGCAACCAATTTTTAGCAAAGCCAAATCATACAACATTCACACAACTTAAGGACATATAATCAAGATTAATATCATCACACCCTACCTGGTTTTGCTACTCGTAATTCTGTTAGACTTTTAGGTGGTCCTTAAGCACTTTTTCCTCCTAAATCACATCAAGAACAACTTTAAATCCAAAAATCCTCAACTGACCGAATATCTCTCAGCATGTTAGGAAGGGATTTCTCACCTTAGACTTTTTGGAAATTAATGCTTCTTGGCCATCAAGTCAAGTTAAGCATGATTCCTAAGGAAGAACATCAAGAAAACACATGTTTAAGCATGTTTCCTTGAAACCGGATCAAAAGGGAGATGGTGCAGCCAACTCACCTTGATTCCAGCCTTGATAAGTCATATGATCATGTAGAGAAAGAAGAGAGAATCATTTTGGTTGGATTGGAATTTTGATTTAAGTTTTAGTTCAGCAGAAATCAAGTTTTGAAGATTTGGAACTAAGAACTTTTCTCTCTTTTTCTCTCTTGGAAATTTGGGCCACAGAGTGAAAATGAACCAGCCTTGGGGATTTTGGGGATGTAGGGTGTGTTGTGATTGGTTGGCTTGGAGGTCGGTTAAAATAATTTAAAATATCTCAGGTGTATAACTACTAAAACTAGATGTATCAGAACACTTGTAAAAACATCCCTAAAAATTATTTTCTGAGCTACTAGAATAATTGACACTAGTAAAATATTTATCATGAGAATAAAAGATGTATAATGAGGCCTTAGTATTGCTAAAGTCATCAGAGAGTGCTGGTGCTAAGCTGCACCAGTAAACTGTGAACCTAGTTAAACCGATTTTCTATTTTTAACTAAAACTAACCAGGTAACCTTATAATATCATTCAAGAAGCTTCTAATACTAATATAATGATAATATTATCCTATTATCTCTCTTCTCTCATGAACCGAGTCTGGTTAATTAAACTGAGACTATTTACGAAAATCAGAATCAAAACTCCTAACCGATACGGTTTAAAAACTAGGTTCTCCGTGACTGCGTTATCGAGCTTGCCTCAAAAAAGGTTCTAGCTTAGAGATGTCATAATGACAATGAGGATTGAGATACTTGATGATCTTTCGGAGAAATCCATACTTTCAGAAAAGATTTCGCGTACTCGAAAACCGGGGTTGTTACATTCTACCCTCCTAAAAGAAAATTTTGTCCTCAAAATTTCAGTTACCTGAGAATAGATGCGGGTAATCAGCTTTCATCTTATCTTCCAGTTCCCATGTGTGCTCTTCTTCTCCTTTCTGTCCCCAAACAACTTTGAATAAACGAACAATCTTGCCTCTTAGCTGCTTATTACTTATTTCTATGATTTGAACTAGTGATGCTTGATATGTCAAATCATTTCATGACTGTATTGTTTCTGGTTGAAAAATGTGACTCTTGTTGGGAATATATTTCTTAAGTTGTGAGAAATGAAAAACATCATGAAGGTTTGACAGATATGGAGGAAGGGCTACTTGTTAAGCTACTAGACCGACTTTTTTAAGTATTTGGAAAGGTCCTATGTATCGAGGGTTAAGCTTTTTAGTCTTAAGGGCTTTTCCTATCCCAGTAGTCGGGGATACTTTTAGAAAGACATGGTTTCCCTCACTAAACTCTAAGTGTCTACGTCTATTACCGACATAGCTCTTTTGATGGCGTTGTGCTGTCTGGATCTTCTGACGGATCCCCTTTATCTTCTCAGTAGTTTCTTGCACCATGTCTAGACCTAAGACACTAGCTTCTCCATCGTCATTCCAACACAATGGTGTCTGACATCTTCTTCCGTAGGAGCTTCATATGGTGCCATCCCGATACTTTGTTGGTAACTGTTGTTGTAGACGAACTTGATCAACGGTAAATATTTATCCTAACTGCCTTGGTTATCTATCACACAAGATCTTAGCATGTCCTCTAAGGTCTGGATTGTCTGCTCTGATTGTCTGTCTGTCTGAGGATGGTATGCTGTACTCATATGCAGCTCTGTTCCCAAAGCTTTTTGAAAAGCTCCCCAGAATCTGGAAGTAAACCTCGGATCTCGATCTGAAATAATTGACGAAGGTATCCCGTGCAATCGTACGATTTCTTGAATATATATCTACGCCAGCCTTTCTAATGTATAATCAACTCGAATCGGAAGTAAGTGCGCTGACTTTGTTAACCTGTCCACAATTACCCAGATGACATCGTGTCCTGTTGAGGTCTTTGGCAATCCCGTAACAAAATCCATAATAATCCGCTCTCGTTTCGATTGTGGTATTTCTAAGGGTTGTAGGGTTCCTGACGGTTTCTGATGTTCCACCTTCACCTTCTGGCAGGTTAAACATTTTGAAATATAATCAGCTACCTCTTTCTTTAAACCCAGACACCAAAATATTTGTTTCAAATCTTGATACATCTTTGTCACTCCAAGATGCATAGAAAATCTACTTTGATGGGCTTCTGCAAGAATCCTTTGTCGCAAATCTCCAGAGCTGGACACACAAATTCTATTCTTGTATCTCCAGAGACCACTACGATCTTGTCTTACAGCTTCTGGTTCCTCTGCTTTCATCTGTCTCAGCATCATCATTTCTAAGTCCTGTGCTTGTGCTTGCTAAATACTAATCTAAATTCTAGTGTTATATGCAACTGCGCCAAATGAACTCCACTTGACGTCTCAGTCATGTCCAACTTAAGGTCCTTAAATTCTGCGAGTAGCTTTTCTTCTTTTATCATAATCCAAGAGATACTCAGATTCTTCCTGCTCAAGGCGTCTGCTACCACGTTCGCTTTCCCCTGGGTGATAACTTAACTTGAAATCATAGTTCTTCAGGAATTCCATCCACCTTCGCTGTCGCATATTAAGATCCTTCTGGTCAAAGATATACTTTAAACTTTTGTGATCGGAGAAAACTTCTAGTTGAGCGCCATACAAATAGTGCCTCCAGATCTTCAGAGCAAACACCACTGCAGCCAACTCCAGGTCATGCGTCGGATAATTTTGTTCATGAGATCTTAGCTGCCGGGAAGCATAAGCCACCACATTTTTGTTTTGCATCAGCACACACCCAAGTCCTTTATGTGAGGCATTACAATATACTTCAAAAGGTTTCTACGGGTCGGGTAGTACTAATACATGTGCAGTTATTAGCTTTTCCTTAAGCATCCTGAAGCTTCTATCACACTCCGCTGTCCAGATAAACGGAACTTCCTTTCGTGTAAGGTAAGTCAAAGGTAAGGCTATATGTGAAAACCCTTTGATAAACCTCCGGTAATAGCCAGCAAGTCCAAGAAAACTCTGAACTTCTGTAACGGTCGTAGGTGGTTCCCATTACACTACTTATTCAATTTTTGAAGGATCCACTGCAATTTCTCCCTGTGATATAACATGTCCCAAAAATGCTACCTTCTCTGTCAAGAATTCACACTTTGATAGTTTAGCATATAACTTCCGAGTCCTCAGTATCTGCAATACAGTCCTTAGATGCTCTTCATGCTCTCTTTCTGTCTTCAAATAGATGAGAATATCGTCTATGAAAACTACTACAAACTGATCAAGGTACGAATGGAAAATACGATTCATGTAATCCATGAAAACCGCAGGAGCATTAGTTATTCCAAATGACATAACCGTATACTCATAGTGACCATATCAAGTTCTAAATGCAGTCTTTGGTATATCTGACTCTTTCACTCGAATCTGGTGATAGCCTGATCGCAAAACAATCTTCGAGAACACAGTTGCTCCTTTCAACTGATCCATCAAATCATCTATCCGTGGAAGTGGATACTTGTTCGTGATAGTGACTTTATTTAGCTGTCAATGATCTATGCAAAGTCTTATTCCACCATCCTTCTTCTTTACTAGCAGTACTGGAGCTCCCCAAGGTGATGCACTGGGACGAATAAATTTCTTTCCAAGTAGCTCATCCAAATGCTTCTTCAACTCTGCAAGTTCCAGTGGTGACATCCGGTACGGTGCTATGGAAATCGGTCTGGTTCCAAGTACTAGTTCAATGCTGAATTCTATCTCTTGCTGAGGAGGAAACTCAGGTATGTCATCCGGGAAAACATCAGGAAATTCCTTCACCACTCGGATTTGATCTAAGCTTAGTTCACCGTCATTCTAGCTTGCCGCTAACAGAACGTACCCTTCACAATCACTCCCGTCTAAGGTATCTCTTATGAAATTCAGATATAAAGTATGAGACAGAAATGGTTTAATATCTAAACAATCGGATGGAATAACAATAGTTCTTTCATGGCAATCAAGGAAAATATGATACTTAGATAACCAATCTAATCATAGAATAACTTCTAAACCACATAGAGGCAAACAGATTAGATCATGTATAAAAGTCCTGTTCCTAATAGTGAATGGTACTTGCAGGCATACTAAACTAGTCAAAGCATTTTGGGATGCAGGTGTATAAACAATTAGATCAAAGTTTAACTCAGAGAAATTTAGTCCCAACTCACGAGCAACAGTTAAAGATATAAAGGAATGTGATTCACTCGACTCATATAGTACAGTTAGAAATCGATTTTTAACATAACACTGACCTTGGATCAGGCGTCTGATTGCATAGCATCATCAGCAGTCATCGCAAACACTCGACCTTGTTGCTGGGTTCACGTTAAATTCTGAGTAAACCTCTTTAGGCAATTCTTAGCCATATGCCTTGGTTCATTACAAATATAACACTTGAATGTTCCAAACAAGCAGGGTCTATTACCATGACCTTTCCCACACTGCCTACATTCAGTATTCACTTGTGCCTATTGAGGTCGTTTACCATTATCCTGCCTTATTCTACCTCCGTTTCCACCCGTAGGGCGAGCAGGTGATGACAAGTCATCATATACCCATTTTCAAGCTAATTTCACTTGTTTCACTAGGTTTTATGCACTTTCTTGCACTATAAGTAAGTAATTTAGAGTGAAAATGCATGTTTTATTTGAATCAAACAACCACCATTTAATTGATGCTAAATCATGAGGTTTAAGCTAAATTTAATTGATTTTTAATTGATTTATAAACCTTGTGAATTTAGTGATACTTTGATTGGTTGTTTTGATTATTTTTAGGTAAAGAAAAGAAGAAAAAAAGAAAGTGTGGCCTAAGAAAGCATGGCCAAAGGAAGAAAAGAGTGTGACACAATGAAGGAAGGAAGCCACACTGCTCTCCACAAGAGCACACTGCCCTCTAAGGGAGCACAACAATGAACCAAGCATTCAAGGCTTCACTGCCCTGCCCTCCTTGAGAGTGGAGCACAATTCTAGGCCTAGAAACAAGGGAAGGAAAAATTCTGTCCTACCCTCCTTGAAAGCATTATGCGCTACTCACAAAGGAAAATAAACCAAAAATTGGCCAAAATGCTCCCAGCAAGTCTTGAACACGGAGGCTTCACTAACAAAGCAAGGAAGCTGTGCTCTTAGCACCACTTGAGCGCTACCCTGATGATGTCCAAGACTTGGCACAGAAAAATATTTAAAGGACGCACCATGACACTGCTGCCCCGCTCTCCACAAGGGCAGGGCAATCCCCTGGTGCCCTTTCCACACATGGCGCGCTAATTGGATCCCCATGCAAGGCTTCATTGCTCTGCTCTCCACAAGAGCAGAGCAGCCTTCTGCGAGCAACATGGGCTGAAACTCAATTAAAAATCCAATTTAATTCAATTCTTCACCCATCTTTCAAGCCCACTCAAAATTCTTAGATCTAAAATAGAAAGTGTATAAATAGGTGATAGTTAGAATTAGAAGGGAGCTTTCATTTTTAATTTTCATCCTTAGTCAACTTGAGAGCTCACTTTCCATTTTTCTGCTTTAGAACTTTTGATCTTGAATTTTTATTTTTGGACTGCAATTAGCTTGAGAATTGGAGGAGAGAATTCACTTCTTCCTCCTCTGATCTTTTTGTTTTCTCTACTGGGTTTTGTTTGAGTCTTGAGTGTGAAGAATTAAGGAACTTCTGTCTCAATCTCCATTTAAGATCTCTTGAATTCTCCTACTGCATAATTGAGTTAAATTCCATTTCCTTTACTGCTACAATCTTTAATTTCTCTTTAATTGTTTTGTGAACTTGGATCTAGGAAGGCAATTGAGATCTAGACTCTGCTATCTAGTCTTTAGAATCCTGAGATCTGATTTTCTTTTTGGTTCTTCGACTGAACCACTGCTGCAATCACATTTTCACTTTCTGTTTGAATTCTAGTTACTTTCAATTCATCTATTGCTTTGTTAATTGCTGCAATTTAATTTCCCTTGCTTAAATTCTGAATTTCCAGTCCTCAAATCCCTTTTCCATTCAAGCAATTTATATTTCTTGCACTTTAAGTTACTGCAATTTACATTTCTTGTACTTTAAGTTTTAGTCATTTAATTTCTTGTTCTTTGAGATTCAGTACCTTTACTTTCAATTCTCTTTAATTTCTGCAAAACATCCCTCTCCCTTTACATTTCCTGCTATTTACTTATTGTTGGATACAAAATCACGCAATTCAATCTCTGTTTGCTTGACTAAATCATCCACTAAACTAAAATTGCTCAATCCTTCAATCCCTGTGGGATCGACCACGCTCCCGTGAGTTTTATTACTTGATGTGACCCGGTACACTTGCCGGTGAGTTTTGTGTTAGATCGTTTTCCACACATCAGCAAGAACGTTACCAGCTTGTGGATCCCTTCGTTGTGGCACACCAGGTGTCTTGAAGTTTGTCCTTCATGGTTGCCAATTATAACTATTGTAGTTCCTTGGTAGAAATCCTTGACGACTTGCTTTAGATGCAGTTACCTTCTTAGCGCATTCTTCCACTAACTTAGACTTATTAACCAGCTCAGCAAAATTTTGTATCTCCAATGGAACTACCAAACTCATCAGATCCTCACGAAGACCCCCTTCGAACTTCAAGCACTTCCATTTCTCAAAGTCAACAGGATTCCCTTGACAAATCTTGGAGAAACGGCTCAAGTAATCAACCTTACGGGCATATTCTGCAATAGTTGTGTTACCCTGTTTCAGCTGCATAAGTTCCATTTCATTAGCATCACGAGCTGCCCTTGGAAAATACTTCTTATAAAATTCATCTTTAAAAGTATCCCAAGGATTATCGCCTTCATCTTGTTGCAACAGTCACTATATCCCCTGCCACCAATGCTCAGCTTCTCCTTCCAGCATATAAGTAGTGAACTCCACGTGTTGGCCTTCTGAAACATGCTGCGCTTGCAGTGATCATTCGATACCTCGAAACCAATTGTCAGCATCGGTCGCAACGAGTGTACCTTTAAACTTAGGCGGTTTAACCTTCAGAAAAGTCACAAGGGTCATAGGTCTTTCAAGATGCCCCAAGTTATTCTCATCATTCCCATTATCTTCTCCATGTTCATTATCATTCCCGTTTCTCACCCCAAGACGTTCAACAGCCCTAGTCGCTGCTACTGCAGCCTCACGCACTTCCTCAGTCACAGTGTTCATGGTAGTCATAAATGTTTCCTGTTCCCTCTCGTGGTTAGCATTAGGAATTCCTTCCCGTACGCCTCGTCTCTGTGAACCCATTATTGTCCTATTCACACCAAATAATCATTATTAAGGTGATAAGTCTTAACACTTCAAGTCAAGTGTGAACATTCCCAGAATGAAAACACAGTGACAATCATGCAACACATATCATATAGATATCCTATAAGCATGAGACACACAGCAGAGTATATAATGAAGCACAATCAGTCCACTCCCCAGGCTCTATTGGGAACGAACTGCTTTGATACCAAATTGTAATGACTCAACTCCTAGTATGCAATGGTCATACAAGAAGCTAAGTGTTACTAACTTATCCCTCCTAATTATTAACTATTATTTAGTATATGAGCCTGTTCCTTGTTAGAGCGATGCCAGTTTTACGAGTAACTTTTTTTTATACGTTGCAGACGATAAGGTAAAATAAACAGGCATACATTAAGAGAAATAAAAAGGAAGCATAAAGAAACATAGAATACAACTGATAATATACATCATGTACACTATAACAAAACATGTAGCGTTTACACAAGATCAAGTCAGTTTACATCCTCGTCATCCTACGTAGCTAATATATACACAACACTCCCAGGGCTAGGCCCAAACAGAAAGCCGCTAAATTGGCGCCCAGGCTAGCCTAACCACTCTATAGCTCCTAGCTCTCGGGTGTACTAACACAAATGAGAAACTAACTAACAGATAATATCAGACTAGAGTGTCATTAAAAGAATACCGCTACTGCTATGAAACTATATCTACTCGTGACCATTCGGAGAATCGTCGTGAGACTCATCCATCTCCTCATCCTGCTCTATCTCTATCTTAGGATCCTCCTCCTCCTCGTCCGCAGCTACAGCTGTACCCTCAGATCCACCAGAAACACTTCTGTCACTATGTACAAAACCATTCGCCAGCACAGGTCCGTTCATGTATATAGGAGCTATCCCATTGTCTGGTAGTGCCGGCCCTTCAGGCTATGGAAAGTCAGGGATCAGCTCAGGCGAAAAGTCCAACTCTAGTGGTATCACAGGTACGTAGTCACCAGCTAACTCGAGCTCATCAGGAATGATAGGCTCAGGTTCCACCACATTCAAAGGTTGAGCTGGTATAGGGTGTCCGGGACCATCAGGAAAAGGATGCCTAGTTGCATCAGGATGTAACTAGGAAAAGGGAAAGTCGTAAGGAGCATCGGGGTCAAAATGAGGGCTAGACAGAGGATGTTGAAAAGCTCGATTAGGTACCGCATATTGTCTAATATGAGGCTCCAATCCCATAATGAAGTAACTGTGATGTACTGGATCCTCGTAGACGTAAGGGTCCTCGAACTCATAGAATATCACGCCCGTCTCCATTTGAAGGGGAGAAAGGGAGAAAAGGAGTTTAGAACTGGGGAGTCCTTAGTAGGGCCGAGGTTAGTAGTTACATTCATTTATTTGGTTTCAATTAGCAGAGGAATAATGGAATACAGTAAAGTAGTAAACAGAAGTTAAAAATAGATAGAAAAATAGAAAGTGGAACACAAACAGAAAAATACAAGAAAATAAAGCACATATATGGCACACAAGCAGACAAACATAAAGGAATAGATCATAAACAAGATGGAATATAATAGAGAATGATACACAGACAAGAATGATGCATGTCTAGCCCTAGTAAAGGCCACAAGCTCATGTGTCGGTTAGCACCTGCATTCCCGACATTTATCCGGTCACTAGTTCCCAATTTCCCGGATACGATCATGTCTAGCCCTAGTATAGGCAAGAGCTCATGTGTCGGTTAGCACCTGCATACCCGACATTTATCCGGTCACGAGTTCACGATTTCCCGGATATGATTTTCCGTTCAAATAAATGCGCATATAATTATTAGTAGCTCAATTGAGACATCCTCTGCTTTCTACTAGCAGGAAATATACTCTTGGGAATGAAAAATTGCTGTAGGTATCCTAGTTTCCATACAGAAGCTCTTGGGTTGCTTTAAGCAACAGATAAATAAACATTATCTCTTGGGTTGCATTAAGCAACAAATAAGCGAACAATATCTCTTGGGTTGCCTCAAGCAACAAATAACTTTTCAATAAGTCCTCTGCTCTTAGTCCCTTTTCTCTGCTCTGATTTCTCTGTTTAACATGTGTATTTAAAGCTATGTAAATTTCAGTATGAATAGTTAGCCTATCCCAAGTATAGGTTCATTAAGTCTATACTGAAACAGTTTAACTTTTCATATTGTACCTAGCATTAGTCGCAACTCAAGGACTAACTATGTTGCCCTAGTTCGTTCGCTAGTCTTTGTCTATTTTTTTGTTGTTAAGACTTTACCGACTTTTCTTTGGTTTTTATCTTTTCTTTAGCTTTTTATCTTTCTTTTATCTTTGCCTCTCTAATATGTTCTTACCACTACCTAAGTGTTTTGTGAAGGTAATTATGAGATTTTGTGCCTAAAATTGTCTTTCTAAGGCTTTTACAGAAAACTGCCTTTTCCGCATTATTTTCTTATTTTTATTAAAATATTATTTTTAATTAAATATTATTATTTAATATTTTATTATTATTTATTATTTTATTACTCTATTTTCGAAAATTACCCCACTTTAACCTTTAACCTTTAAAATTTACTTTTTACCACCCGTAACTTTTAATATTTCTACTTTAACCTCCCTAACTTTCAGAAATTACCAAATAACCCCTTAAACTCCAAAAATTTTACTTCCTTGCCCTTTTAAAGATCTAAAGCCTATTCTTCATTTTTCTTCATCACACTCAAAGTGTTCTTCGTGTTCTTTATAAATTCTTCAGATTCTTTCTCTATTTTTACCCATTTTTCAGTTTTTTCAGCAACTGATTTTTACCATAATTCAAAATAAATTAGTAGCAACTAAAACCCCATCTTTTCTACATGATTTTAACACAAATTGAACCCCAATTTAAGGGTTAGGGTTTCATTTTCCAACAGCTTCAAAAACATGAACTCAGGTTGAATTTAATTAAATTTCATCAAAATTTCACCAATTTTTTACCAAGAATCAATCATATATGCAACCAATTTTTAGTACAGCCAAATCATACAACATTCACACAACTTAAACACATATAATCAAGATTAATTTTGTCACACCCTACAGGGTTTTGCTGCTCCTAATTCGGTTAGACTTTTAGGTGGTGGTGCACAAAATTGTGATTCACACTTTTCACAACTCCGCACAACTAACCAGTAAGTGCACAGGGTCATCCAAGTAATACCTTACATGAGTAAGGGTCGATCCCAGGGAGATTGTTGGCTTGAAGCAAGCTATGGTCATCTTGTAAATCTCAGTCAGGCGGATTCAAATGGTTATGAGGTTTTAATAATTAACATATAAATAAAACATAAAATAAGATAAAGATACTTATGTAATTCATTGGTGGGAATTTCAGGTAAGCATTTGGAGATGCTTTGTTGCTTCTGAATCTCTGCTTTCCTATTGTCTTTCTCCAATCATGCATCCTCCCTTCCATGGCAAGCTGTAAGTTGTTGGATCACTGTTGTCAATGGCTACCATCCGTCCTCTCAGTGAAAATGGTCTGGCTATAGTTCTCACCACAGGGTTAATCATCTGTCGGTTCTCACTTGTGTCGGAATAAGATCCATTGATCCTTTTATGCACTGTCACTACGCGCAACAGTCATGAGTTTGAAGCTCATCACAATCATCCCCTCCCAGATCCTACTCGAAATACCACAGCCAAGGTTTAGACTTTTCGGATCTCAAGAATGCTGTCAATTGTTCTAACCTATACTACGAAGGTTCTGATCTTGGCTAAGCGAGTACTGAAGATAGTGGGTGATTGCCACGGGTCACCCCTTCAGTCTGGCTTAACTGAATTAAGTACAAGAGTATATCTTGGAGAAGAAGTAGGTGTAAATTGAAGGAAAAACAATAGTACTTGCATTAATTCATGAGGAACAGTAGAGCTCCTCACCTTAATCTATGAGGTGTAGAAACTCCACTGTTGAAAATACATAAGAACAAAAGGTCTAGGCATGGCCGAATGGCCAGCCTCCCAGACATGCAAAATGATCTAAAGATAAGTCTAAAGATAGTGTAGAAATTATACTAAACTAGTAAATTAGGTTTACAGAAAATGAGTAACTAAACTAGTAAATTAGGTTTACAGAAAATGAGTAACTAAGTGTAGATAGTGTAGAAATCCACTTCTGGAGCCCACTTGGTGTATGCTTGGGCTGAGCGTTGAAGCTTTCACGTGTATAGGCTCTTCTTGGAGTTTAAACGCCAGCTTGGGTGCTAGTTCTTGCGTTTTACGCCAGAAAAGGGTCTCTGATGGGCGTTTGGATGCCAGTTTGGGCCATCAAATCTCGAGCAAAGTGTAGACTATTAAACATTGCTGGAAAGCCCATGATTTCTACTTTCCAACGCAATTGAAAGCGCACAAATTGGGCTTCTGTAGCTCCAGAAAATCTACTTTGAGTGCAGGAAGGTCAGAATCCAACAGCATCTTCAGTCCTTTGTCAGCCTCTGAATCAGATTTTTGCTCAGGTCCCTCAATTTCAGCCAGAAAATACCTAAAATCACAGAAAAACACACAAACTCATAGTAAAGTCCAAAATTGTGAATTTTTCATAAAAACTAATAAAAATATACTAAAAAGTAACTAAAACATACTAAAAATTATGTAAAAACAATGCCAAAAAGTGTATAAATTATCCGCTCATCACAACACCAAACTTAAATTGTTGCTTGTCCCCAAGCAACTGAAAACAAAATAGGATAAAAAGAAGAGAAGATACAATAAATCTCAAAATATCAATGAAACTTAGTCCCAATTAGATGAGCGGGGCTAGTAGCCTTTTGCGTCTGAACAGTTTTGGCATCTCACTTTATCCTTTGAAGTTCAGAATGATTGGCATCCATAGGAACTCAGAATTTAGATAGTGTTATTGATTCTCCTAGTTCAATATGTTGATTCTTGAACACAGCTACCTATGAGTCTTGGTCGTGACCCTAAGCATCTTGTTTTCCAGTATTACCACTGGATACATAAATGGCATAGACACATAACTGGGTGAACCCTTTCAAATTGTGACTCAGCTTTGCTAGAGTCCCCAGTTAGAGGTGTCCAGAGTTCTTAAGCATACTCTTTTGCCTTGGATCACGACTTTAACCACTCAATCTCAAGCTTTTCACTTGGACCTTCATGACACAAGCACATGGTTAGGGACAACTTGATTTAGCCGCTTAAGCCAGGATTTTATTCCCTTGGGCCTTCCTATCCATTAATGCTCAAAGCCTTGGATCCTTTTTACCCTTGCCTTTTGGGTTAAAGGGCTATTGGCTTTTTCTGCTTGGTTTTTCTTTTTCTTTCTTTATTTCTTTATTTTTTTGCCATTTTTTTGCAAGCTTTGTATTTTTCACTTCTTTTTCTTGCTTCAAGAATCAATTTTATGATTTTTTAGATTATCAATAACATTTCTCCTTGTTCATCATTCTTTCAAGAGTCAACAATTTTAACATTCATAAACTTCACTATAAAAAATATGCACTGTTCAAGCATTCATTTAGAAAACAAAATTATTGTCTCCACATCAAAATAATTAAACTAATTTCAAAATGGAATTCAAAATTCATGTACTTCTTGTTCTTTTGCATATAGAAATATTTTTCATTTAAGAAAGGTGAAGGATTTATGGGACATTCATAGCTTCAAGGCATAGACATTAGACACTAATAATCATGTAGTAAAGACATAAACATAGACAAAACATAAAGCATAAAAATAGAAAAACAGAGAGATAAGAGCAAGGAAATTAAAGAACGGGTCCACCTTAGTGATGGCGGCTAGTTCTTCCTCATAAAGATCATATGGAGTGCTTGAGATCCTCAATGTCTGTTCCTTGCCTTTGTTGCTACACCCTCATGGCTCTTTGGTCCTCTCTAATTTCATAGAGGATGATGGAATGCTCTTGGTGCTCCATCCTTAGTTGATCCATATTGGAACTCAAATCCACTAAAGAGGTGTTGAGTTTCTCCCAATAGTTGTGTGGAAGAAAATGCATCCCTTGAGGTATCTCAGGGATTTCTTGATGAGAGACTTCCTCATGCGCTTATTGAGGTCCATCAGTGGGCTCTCTTGTTTGCTCCATCCTTTTTTTAGTGATGGGCTTGACCTCTTCAATGAGGATGTCTTCCTCTATGACAATTCCAGCTAAATGATGTGTGGAAAACGATCCAACACAAAACTCACCGGCAAGTGTACCGGGTCGCATCAAGTAATAAAACTCACGGGAGTGAGGTCGATCCCACAGGGATTGAAGGATTGAGCAATTTTAGTTCAGTGGTTGATTGAGTCAAGCGAATCAAGTATTGGTTGAGTGATTTTGTATTCAACAGTAAGTAAATAGCAGAAAATGTAAAGGGAGAGGGATAAATTGCAGAAATTAAAGAGAATTGAAAGTAAAGGTGCTGAATCTTAAAGAACAAGAAATTAAATGACTAAAACTTAAAATGCAAGAAATGTAAATTGTAGTAACTTAAAGTGCAAGAAATATAAATTGCTTGAATAGAAAAAGGGATTTGAGGATTGGGAATTCAGAATTTAAGCAAGGGAAATTAAATTGCAACAATTAACTAAACAAGAGATGAATTGAAATTGACTAGATCTCAAACAGCAAATGGAAATTCAAATTGCAGTAGTGGTTCATCAGAAGAATCAAAAGGAAAAGTGGATCTCAGGACTCCAGAGACTGGATAGCAAAGTCTAGACCTCAATTGCCTTCCCAGATCCAAGTTCACAAAGCAATTAACAAGAAATTAAAGATTGCAGCAGTGAGGAAATGAAATTTAGCTCAATTTATAAAGTAGGAAAAATCCAAGAGATCTTAAATGGAGATTGAGACAGAAATTGCTCAATCCTTCACACCCAAGACTCAAACAAGAAAAGTAAAAATGCTCAAGCAAGAACAAGGAAGAAGAGAGATCAATTCTCCTTCCCAATTCTCTCAGATCTCAGTTCCAAGCTCTCAAAGAAAATGAAGTCTCCCAAATGTAAGAATTCCAAAATCAAAAGAAAGGTCCTAATTACATCAAACTATCTCCTATTTATACACTTTCTATTCTTGAATTTTGGATTTTGGATGGTCTTTTGATTTGGTGAAGAAATGAATTAAATTGGATTTTTAATCCAATTTTCAGCCCATGAAGAATTTAGCTTCCAGGAGGCTGCTCTGCTCTTGTGGAGAGCAGAGCAGGGAAATGGTGCATGCGGCCTCATTGCGTACTTGTGCTGCGTGTGATGGGCGTTCAAGATGCTGCCCTGCCCTTGCGGAGAGCAGGGCAGTGTGCATGCATGCTTGCCTTCCGTGCGTGCTTGTTGTGTGCCAAGTGCTCATGCCCATGCCAATTTGTGCGCTGGCCGTGCACCAAGAATCGCTGCCCGTGCCAAGAATTGCTGCTCTGCTCTCCTTGTGGGCAGCGCAGCAAGGCAACCAAAGGTGAGGTCCCAGGTTCGAAACCTGGTGGAAGCACACGCTGCCCCCTTTTTCCTTGGTTTTCTTAGCTCCAAAGTAACGCCTAGTCCTTGCTTCCCCAAGGTCTTGTGTTCGATTCTTGGAGATTGAAAACAAGCCAAATTTTGCTTGTTTCCCTTGTACTTGAGCGCTACTCCTTTCCTCCTTGTTCTTGGGTTCGAAACCCATGGGTAACACTAGGAGAGCAATTTCCTTTGAATTTTTCTTGGATGAAGCCCGATATTGCTCTTGAGGAGGGCAGGGCAGAATTTTTGCTTCCGTTGGTCTTTGGCATAGAATTGTGCTCCGCTCTTATTGTGGGCAGGGCAGTGATATTTTGGAGGCTTGGTTTATTATGCTGCTCTGTTGGAGAGCAGCGTGCTCTTGTGGAGAGCAGTGTTTGCTTCCTCCTTCTATGTTGCACCACACTTCTCCTTCCATGGCCACACTTCTTAAGCCACGTTTTTCTTCTTTTCTTCCTTTCTTCACCTACAAGAAACCAAAGCAACCAATCAAAGTATCTCCAAACTCATAAGGTTTATAATTCATTAAAAATCAATTAAGTTTAGTTCAAACCTCATGATTTAGCATCAATTTAATGGTGGTTGTTTGATTTAAAGAAGTCATACATTTTCATTCCAAATTACTTACTTCGGATGCAAGAAAGTGCATAAATACTAGTGAAACAAGTGAAATTAGCTTGAAAAATGGGTATATGATGACTTGTCATCACAACACCAAACTTAAATCTTGCTTATCCCCAAGCAAGCATCAAAATTAAGAGGAAATGAAATGAAAAAAGAAAAGCATACATATCCTTATTAGGCATATAGCAGAATTTGATTCATGGAGTTTTTATGCAGACAATGATAACTCAGTTATTGGTTGCTGTTACATAATATACACTTTTCCTCAACGGCTTACTAAACTTGCTTTTATAAGGTTTACTCTTTATTTTCTTTTCTCATTTTGCTTAACAAGGTTATTCTTCTATGAAGGCTTGGTGTCCAATGTTGCAGTAGCCTTTGGCTTTATTTTTACTCAACATCTTTCCACCACAGACACATGGCTCACTATTTCCTCCTAGGATCATTGATGCCCAGCATCTCTTTGGATAACTAAATGTTCTGTATCTAAGTTGCTCTTTATTATGGATTTTCAATTGGCCATCCCAAATCAGTTGATCTAAGTGACCGGGTTTTGAGATACCCCTCATAATTTACTTGTCTAAGCATATCCCAGTACAAGAACACCACAGGCATGTGTCCTAGGGTCCAAGCTATTGGTGTCCAGCCTTTATTCTTTGTTTTTCTTGCCACGTTGGCTTTTGCTTCTTCCTTTTCTTTCTGTTTTATTTTGTTCTCAAGGGATATTATTTTTTTTACTGATAGGAACCTTTATGTCAGCAAGCTAGCTCACACTTCAATGAAAATGACATTATGCAGCAATTATTTCATGAGTTATGCATTTAATCAAACGCATATAGCACCATTAACTTCCATTCTAACTTATGCAACTTTGGATATTTACTTTCTAATTCAACCATTTCTCTTTTATTTAAGCATATGGGAAACAAAACAAAATTTAAAGCTAAGTGATGAATGACAAGCATTATGCAGATCAACATACTTAATCAAACAACTTCACTTGCAACTAGATGAACACTTTAGCAAGACATACAAGAATTCCTGAATTAAAACTTTTCACAACAACAAGGATCAAGTGTAGATACAACCTTTTGGGTTGCAGCTTTTCATTCTTCCTCTTGTTGTATCCTTTTTGAGTTACAATGCAAATTGTCTTCAATTGTTGGCTAATTTCTTGAATAATTCTCAAAAGTTGTTTGCTTCTCAAGCCCTTAAATAAATGGTTAGTATGCATAGATTGAGTGTGTCTTTTGGATTAATTTTGGTGTAGAAACACCAAACTTAATTGCTTGCCACTGCCTCTGATGCAACAAGTTAACCAATTATAGATTCTCTTAGCCTTGCCAAAGGTTATGTAACTATGAACTAGAAAACAGCTAAATGGTTAAATGATTTGTCTGATTTCTTGGAGCTAGCATTAGGCAGAAAGTGAGAACGTGTTTTTAGATCAAATTTTGATGGAACACCAAACTTAGAATGCTTCATTCTCTCTTAATTTGTTTTGGTGTGGAACACCAAACTTAGCTTCTTGTAATACATACCAATCATACAACCTTTTTATTGAAAAAGCTTATGAAAAGAAAACTACCTCCGGTTGGGTTGCCTCCCAACAAGCGCTTCTTTATTGTCATTAGCTTGACATCCTCCATTCTTTGATCATGGAGGCTGAAAATCATAGTGCCTCAGCTTTTCACCTCTTACTGTGAACTTCCTTCCGGTCTCCTCTTTGATGATCTCTAGGTATTCAAGTGAAAGGACCCGGTTCACAGTGTAGTATTTAGACACTTGTGGAGACACCTTTATTGGTTGGGTGTTTAACATCACTTTATCCCCTGGTGAGAAGCCTTCAGTGGGAATCTTCTTGTTTCTCCACCCTCTTGGCCTCTTCTTTTTTTCTTTCTCAAAAGATATTCCCTGCCTTGGTGGTTCTTTATCTGGGATGTTAAATTTCTCATCTGGGGGCTTTGGATCTTGTTCCTCCTTAATTTCTTTGGTTTTTTGCACCATCTCTACTGCTTTCAAGCATGGATTTAGAAGTCTTGGAGTTAACTCATTGACTGCCTCCTTCAGGCTTTGATTTCTGGCCTTATCCTTCATACAATCTTCTTCTTAAGTAGGCTCATGCAGGGTTTCAAAAACATGGAATGCTAGGTGCTCATCATGCACTCTCAGCAACAATTCCCCTTTTTCAACATCTATCAATGCTCTGCCCGTAGCTAGGAAAGGCCTCCCCAGGATGATGGGAGTGTTAGGGTCCTCTTCTATATCTGAGATAACGAAGTCAACAGGGAGAAAGAATTTTTCCACTTTTACCAACACATTCTCCACAACTCCCAGTGCTTGTTTAATGGATTTGTCAGCCATTTGGAGAAATATTCGTGTGGACTTCAGCTCAGAAATTTGAAGTTTCCTCATTAGAGACAAAGGCATCAAGTTTATGCTTGCACCGAGATCACAGAATGACTTCTCAATTGTTATGTTTCCTATGGTGCAAGGTATGTAAAAACTCCCAGGATCATCTTTCTTCTCTGGCAACTCTCTTTGGAGGATAGCACTACATTCCTTTATCATCTCAACAATCTGTCCTTCCTTTAGGGGTTTTTTCTTTGTCAGCACTTCCTTCATGAATTTGGCATATAGTGGCATATGTTCAAGTACTTCCAAGAAAGGAATATTGATGCTGAGCGTCTTGAATATGTCCAGGAATTTTGAGTATTTCTTATCCTCATTTTCTTTTTTAAACCTCTGAGGGTATGGAAGTTTGGGGACACAAGGATTCACTTCTTCCCACTTCTCTTGTAGTTGTGATTCAAGGATGTTCTTGTCTCCCTTTGAGATTTGTGCCTTCTTAGTTGTCTGATCCTTTTCACTTTTCTCCTCTATTTCTTCTTGTGGAACTTCTCTGTTGTGTTCTTCTTGATTGATGGCTTCCTTCTCCCTAGTCTCTTCACTTTCCACTATAATTGCTTTGCACTCCTCCCATTTCGTGGCTTTTCCTTTGTTCCTTGGATAGTCTTCAGTGGTACTGGGGGATGCATTTTGTTGCTTCTCGCTCAACTATGAAACTTGCTTAGTGATGACAAGTCATCATATACCTATTTTTCTATGCTTTTTCATACAAGAAATTGATGATTAGTGCTTAAATATTGTCCTCTTGTGTACTTAATTGGAAGATTTCCTTGATCTTTTAATTTTATAAATCTTGTAGGAAATAAGAAGAAAAAGAAGCAAAGAAGCACAAAAAAAGGAGAAAAAAAGAGCTTTGGGGTACACTTTGAAGTTGGGGTACACTTTGGAGCCTTAGGCCACGCTTTTAAAAGCGTGGCCCATGACCAAATCAAAGGAGAAAACCACCAGCACGCACACTGCCAGGACAGAATCATGATGAAACAAAGTGAGGTTGGAGCAAATTTTCGCTAAGTTAAAATCTGGCTGCTCACACCATGACCATGCCTACTTCAAAGGGCTATAACTTGAGCTACAGACGTCCGATTGATGTGCTTCCAGTTGCGTTGGAAAGCTGACATTCAGAGCTTTCCAACGATATATAGCAATCCATATTTGGCGTACAATTGAGGCAGGAACGAGAGTCATCTTTAAGGGCCAAAAATAAGCGAAAATAAACCAAGGAAAAGGAGTAGCGTGTGCATCCACCAAGTTTCGAACTTGGAACTTCATCTTTTGGAAACACTGCCCTGCCCTCCGCGAGGGCAGGGCAGCATTTTGTGGTGCACGGCCAGCACACCAGATTGGCGCACCAAGGAAGCTTCGGCAGCATCAACACGCACGCACAAGCAAAATCTGGTGCACCAAAAATTTCTGCCCTGCCCTCCACAAGGGCAGGGCAGCGTCCTGCACACATCAATGCACCACACGCACACACCATATGCACAATTTTCTGCCCTGCCCTCCACAAGGGCAGGGCAGCCTCCTGGGAACACCCATGGGCCAAAATTCAATTCAAATTCCCTTTGAACTCAAATCTTCACCAATTGAACCAAGGCCATTCAAGACCCATTTCCCTCAAATCCAAAGCAAGCAAAGCCCACTCAACATGACTCAAAGGCACATGGATCAATTAAATTAGGATTTTTATTTTTGTAATTTGTTTTAATTTCATTTTCATTTTTCATTTTGTAAAGCCTATATAAGGCATCATTTCCATCTTTGTAAAGGAGGCGAGACCCACTAGGGAATATTAGGATTTGAGAGCTCTCTCCTTTAAGTTTTCCTTTCTGCTTTAAATCTTGGGTAGAGAATTGAAGAAATTCTGTTTCAATCTCACCTTGAGATCTCTTGTTTACTTTTTCTGCATAATTGAAATTCACATACTGCTTCATCTTCTCTTTAATTCTGCAATTCATTTTTCTTCTTTCTTCTGCAAATTGTTCTCTGAATTGATCAAGGAAGGGCTTGAGATCTAGACTTGTTCTCTAGTCTCATTGATTCCCTGAGATCTTGAATTTCTTTTCTGAGTTTCACAATTGAGTTGAATTTTGTTTCTGTCTTGGTCAAGTGAGCAATTGAGCTCTTGGCTTTCCTTCTGTTTTTACTGTTTCATTGAAATTGTTAGTTTCACCTTGAGACTTGAAAAATGATCTATGTCTCTTTGTTGCATCCCATTGCTCCCAATTTAATTTTCCTGCACTTGTGTTCTTCTGCAATTTACATTTAAGCTACTGTGACCTTGAATTTACTTTTCCTGCAATTTAATTTCCTTGCAATTGTTCTAAGCTTGGATCTACTGCTTTCATTTAATTTCTAGCACCCCAGCCCCCCTTTACATTTGATGCAATTTATATTTCTTGCAATATAAGTTTCAGCTATTTTACTTTCTTGTTATTTAAGTTACTTGCAATTTTATTTTTTGCATCTTTTAAATTCCTTGCAATTTACTTTCTGTTGATCAACTTCACACAATTCACTCAATGTTAGCTTGACTAAACTAATCACCCACTAAAGTTGCTTGATCCATCAATCCCTGTGGGATCGACCTCACTCTAAGTGAGTTATTACTACTTGATGCGACCCGGTATACTTGCCGGTTGGATTTGTGTGTTGGAAATTCATTTTTCCACAAAAACACCATCACTTAGCCATTTGACCCATGTGTCTCTCAAGGTTTCTGATTGAGGTCTCTTGGTTTTTGAATGCCAGGGCCTGGTCTTTCCTTGCAGCTTCCTGATCTTGTCTAGCCATCTCTTGATTTTTCATGAGTTTCTCTATCATTTTCTCTAGACTTGAGATTCTTTGAGAGTCTAGATTTGGTTGTGGTTGTGTGAAATGAGATGGTTGTTGCTGGAAGTTATTTGAATTAATTGTGGGGGTACTTTGTAGGTGGAATGTGGATGTGGAAAAGTTGTTCTGGTGATTTTGTGAGATGTTATGGGGTTGGTGATATGTGTTTTGTGAATTTTTGATTTGATTAGTATTATTGGATGAATGGTTATGGTTGTTTGTGTTGCTGAGGCTGCCAGAGTTGAAGTCCCTTTGTCCTTGATTCTTATGCTCACCCCACCTTGAATTAGAATGAGTCTTCCAGGGTGTCTTGTGTGCATCACCATAAAAATTGTGTTGAGATGAACTTGAGGTGTTATTCATGCATTGCACCTGCTCAGGGCTTTGTTGCTCATAATTGAATGTCCCAAAACTTTCTTCAGATTGCTTCCACCCATGTGAGGTTTGAGATTGGCTTTGTGTATTTACTGCAGCGATTTGCAGTCCATCAATTTTTTTAGCCATCTGCTCAAATTGTTGCTGAATTTGTTGAGCCATCACTTTGAAGATGGTATCCACACTTTCCAACTCCAGTACACCCCTTCTCTGGGTTGGTTGGCGTTGTCTTTGATGAACAAAGAAGTATTGATTGTTTGCCACCATCTCTATAAGGTTTTGGGCTTCCTCTGCTGTCTTCATTAGCTGTAATGAGCCTCCTGCTGAATGATTTAATGCTTCTTGAGCTTTCTGGGTCAACCCTTCATAGAAGTTTTGGAGTCTATCCCACTCACTAAACATTTCTAGGGGACACTTCCTGATTAAGTCCTTATATCTCTCCCAGGCATCATACAGCGACTCTCCATCCACTTGAATGAATGTTTGCGCCTCTGTTTTTAGCTTGATGACCCTCTGAGGTGGGTAAAACTTTGCTAGGAATTTGCTCACCAATTCATCCCAATTGTTGATGCTCTCTTTGGGAAAGGTTTCCAGCCATTGAGTAGCATTGCCCCTCAAGGAAAATGGGAACAGAAGTAATTTGTAAATTTCAGGATGAACCCCATTTGTCTTGACCGTTTCACAAATCCTTAAGAAAACGGACAAATGTTGGTTGGGGTCTTCAAGAGGGCCACCTCCATAAGCACAATTGTTCTGTACCAAGGTGATTAGTTGAGGCTTCAACTCAAAGTCATTTGCCTGAACGTTTGGGGTGAGGATGCTGCTCCCATAATGTCTGGTATTGGGGATAGTGTAAGAGGCCAACAACCTTCTTACAGGCTGGGTATTGTTGCTCACTCCCTCTTCACGCACCTCAGCCTCCATGACTTGCAAAAATCACAAATAAACCAAATGAAACATGGACATTCTAGTGCCAGAATGTGGTTAGAGGGTTAGGTGACTCAATGTGTCAAACAGTTAATGCGCATGGTAAAAATAAAGAAAAATAAAGAAAAAATGCTTAATCTAGACCACCACTTCACTTAATCATTGTAAATCTATTTCAATCCCCAGCAACGGCGCCAAAAAATTAATGTGTAGAAAACGATCCAACACAAAACTCACCGGCAAGTGTACCGGGTCGCATCAAGTAATAAAACTCACGGGAGTGAGGTCGATCCCACAGGGATTGAAGGATTGAGCAATTTTAGTTCAGTGGTTGATTTAGTTAAGCGAATCAAGTATTGGTTGAGTGATTTTGTATCCAACAGTAAGTAAATAGCAGAAAATGTAAAGGGAGAGGGATAAATTGCAGAAATTAAAGAGAACTGAAAGTAAAGGTGCTGAATCTTAAAGAACAAGAAATTAAATGACTGAAACTTAAAATGCAAGAAATGTAAATTGTAGTAACTTAAAGTGCAAGAAATATAAATTGCTTGAATAGAAAAAGGGATTTGAGGACTGGGAATTCAGAATTTAAGCAAGGGAAATTAAATTGCAACAATTAACTAAACAAGAGATGAATTGAAATTGACTAGATCTCAAACAGCAAATGGAAATTCAAATTGCAGCAGTGGTTCATCAGAAGAACCAAAAGGAAAAGTGGATCTCAGGACTCCAAAGACTAGATAGCAAAGTCTAGACCTCAATTGCCTTCCCAGATCCAAGTTCACAAAGCAATTAACAAGAAATTAAAGATTGCAGCAGTGAGGAAATGAAATTTAGCTCAATTTATAAAGTAGGAAAAATCCAAGAGATCTTAAATGGAGATTGAGACAGAAATTGCTCAATCTTTCACACCCAAGACTCAAACAAGAAAAGTAAAAATGCTCAAGCAAGAACAAGGAAGAAGAGAGATCAATTCTCCTTCCCAATTCTCTCAGATCTCAGTTCCAAGCTCTCAAAGAAAATGAAGTCTCCCAAATGTAAGAATTCCAAAATCAAAAGAAAGGTCCCAATTACATCAAACTATCTCCTATTTATACACTTTCTATTCTTGGATTTTGGATTTTGGATGGGCTTTTGATTTGGTGAAGAAATGAATTAAATTGGATTTTTAATCCAATTTTCAGCCCATGAAGAATTTAGCTTCCAGGAGGCTGCTCTGCTCTTGTGGAGAGCAGAGCAGGGAAATGGAGCATGCGGCCTCATTGCGTACTCGTGCTGTGTGTGATGGGCGTTCAAGATGCTGCCCTGCCCTTGCAGAGAGCAGGGCAGTGTGCATGCATGCTTGCCTTCCGTGCGTGCTTGCTGCGTGACAAGTGCTCATGCCCGTGCCAATTTGTGCGCTGGCCGTGCACCATGAATCGCTGCCCGTGCCAAGAATTGCTGCTCTGCTCTTCTTGTGGGCAGCGCAGCAAGGCAACCAAAGGTGAGGTCCCAGGTTCGAAACCGGGTGGAAGCACACGCTGCCCCCTTTTTCCTTGGTTTTCTTGGCACCAAAGTAACGCCGAGTTCCTTGCTTCCCCAAGGTCTTGTGTTCGATTCTTGGAGATTGAAAACAAGCCAAATTTTGCTTGTTTCCCTTGCACTTGAGCGCTACTCCTTTCCTCCTTGTTCTTGGGTTCGAAACCCATGGGTAACACTAGGAGAGCAATTTCCTTTGAATTTTTCTTGGATGAAGCCCGATATTGCTCTTGAGGAGGGCAGGGCAGAATTTTTGCTTCCTTTGGTCTTTGGCATAGAATTGTGCTCCGCTCTTATTGTGGGCAGGGCAGTGATATTTTGGAGGCTTGGTTTATTATGCTGCTCTCTTGGAGAGCAATGTGCTCTTGTGGAGAGCAGTGTTTGCTTCCTCCTTCTATGTTGCACCACACTTCTCCTTCCATGGCCACACTTCTTAAGCCACGTTTTTCTTCTGTTCTTCCTTTCTTCCTTTCTTCACCTACAAGAAACCAAAGCAACCAATCAAAGTATCTCCAAACTCATAAGGTTTATAATTCATTAAAAATCAATTAATTTTAGTTCAAACCTCATGATTTAGCATCAATTTAATAGTGGTTGTTTGATTTAAAGAAGTCATGCATTTTCATTCCAAATTACTTACTTAGGATGCAAGAAAGTGCATAAATACTAGTGAAACAAGTGAAATTAGCTTGAAAAATGGGTATATGATGACTTGTCATCACTAAACTGCATAGGTGACAAATGAGATGAAGGAAGGCTAACCTTGCCAAAGTGGAGGGCTTCTCAGCCATTTTGTACAGTTCTAGAGGTATGATCTCATGAACTTCCACTTCCTCTCTAATCATGATGCTATGGATCATGATAGCGCGATCCACAGTTACTTCAGATCGATTGCTAGTAGGTATAATAGAGCATTAGATGAACTCTAACCATCCTCTAGCTGTTGGTTTGAGGTCAAGCCTTCTCAGTTGAACCAGCTTGCCTTTGGAGTCTCTCTTCCACGGAGCTCCTTCCACACAGATGTCTATGAGGACTTCGTCAAACCTTTGATCAAAGTTGACCCTTCTTGTGAAAGGATGAAGATCTCCTTGCATCATTGGCAAGTTAAATTCCAACTTACATTTTTCGGACTAAAATCTAAGTATTTCCCCCGAACCATGGTGAGCCAATTCTTTGGGTTCGGGTTCATACTTTGATTATGGTTCTTAGTGATCCATGCATTAGCATAGAATTCTTGAACCATTAAGATTCTGACTTATTGGATGGGGTTGGTGAGAGCTTCCTAACCTCTTCTCCAAATCTCTTGTCGGATCTCCGGATATTTGCCCTTTTTGAACTTGAAGGGGACCTCGGGGATCACCTTCTTCTTGGCTACAACTTCATAAAAGTGGTCTTGATGGACCTTTGAGATGAATCTCTCCATCTTCCATGACTCCAAGGTGGAAGTAATTGCCTTTCTTTTCCTCTTTCTAGAGCTTTCTCCGGCCTTAGGTGCCATTAATGGTTATTGAAATAAAAAAGCAAAGCTTTTTCCAACACCAAACATAAAATGTTTGCTCGTCCTCGAGCAAAAGAAGAAAGAAAGGAGTAGAATAAAAAATAGAGGAGATGGATGTGGAGGAGTGGTTCGGCCAAGGGTGGTTTTGAGTGTATGTGATGTGTGAAAATGAAGGAGTAAGGAGGGGTATTTATATGGTAAGAGGGGGAGTTTATTCGTGTGAGAAGAGGTGGGTTTGGGAGGGAAATATTTGAATTGAGTGGGAGGGGGTAGGTAGGTTGTAAGATGGGAAATAGTAGATGGATGTGAGTGGTGAAGAGGTTATGGGGAAGAGGGTAGGATTTGATAGATGAATGGTGTTTGGAGAAGGGTGTTATGGAAAGGTATGAAGAGTTGTGAGAATGAGTTAGGGTAGGTAGGGATCCTGTGGGGTCCACAGATCCTGAGGTGTCAAGGATTTCTCATCCCTGCACCTTTCTGGCGTTCAAACACCCTATGCGTGGCATTTCTGGCATTAAACGCCTGTCTGCTGCCCTTTTCTGGCGTTTAAACGCCAGTCCGGCTGCCAGTTCTGCCGTTTAACACCCAGAATGCTGCTAGACTGGGCGTTAAACGCCCATTCTACTACCCTTACTGGCGTTTAACGGCAGCCAGATGCCAGACACTCTTTTCTGGTGTTAAATGCCAGTCTGTGTGCCATTTTTGGCGTTTAATGCCCAGAATGGTGCCAGATTGGGCGTTAAACGCCCACTTTGCTAGCCTTACTGGCGTTTAAACGCGACTAAGCTCACCCTCCAGGGTGTGTTAATTTTTTTTGCTGTTTTTGATTTCTGCTTTAATTCTGGAGCTGTTTTTGTGACTCCACATGATCATCAACCTAAAGAAGACATATAATAACAATGGAAAATAAAATGAAAGAGTAATTAATATAGATAAATGAAATTGGGTTGCCTCCCAATAAGCGCTTCTTTAATGTCAATAGCTTGACAGGAAGCTCTTACAGAGCTTCACAGATGCTCAGAGCATGATTGTGGCCTTCCAACACCAAACTTAGAGTTTGAATGTGGGGGCTTTTCTTGACTCTTCATGGAGAGAATTGGATGAAGCTTTTCATGCTTTTTCTCCATATTTACAGAGGAAGATCCTCGAGCCTTAAACACAAGGTAGTCCTCATTCACTTGAAGGACTAACTCTCCTCTGTCATCAATCACAACCTTTGCTATGGCTAGGAAGGGTCTTCCAAGGATGATGGATTCATCCTCATCCTTCCTAGTGTCTAGGATTATGAAGTCAGCAGGGATGTAAAGGCTTTCAACCTTTACCAAGATGTCTTTTACAAGTTTATAAGCCTGTCTCTTTGATTTGTCTGTCATCTCTAGTGAGATTCTTGTAGCTTGTACCTCAAAAATCCCTAGTTTCTCCATTACAGAGAGTGGCATGAGGTTTACACCTGACCCTAGGTCACACAAAGCCTTCTCAAAGGTCATGGTGCCTATGGTGCAAGGTATTAAGAACCTTCCAGGATCCTCTTTCTTCTAAGGTAACTTCAGTTGAACCAAAGCATTTAGTTCATTGATGAGCAATGGAGGTTCATCCTCCAAAGTCTCATTACCAAATAAGTTGGCATTTAGCTTCATGATTGCTCCTAGATACTGAGCAACTTGCTCTTCAGCAATAACTTCATCTTCTTCAGAGGAAGGATACTCATCAGAGCTCATGAATGGTAATTGGAAGTTTAGTGGAATCTCTATGGTCTCTGTATGAGCCTCAGACTCCTTTGGTTCCTCAATAGGGAATTCCTTATTAGCCAGTGGATGTCCCATGAGGGCTTCCTCACTGTGAATCACTGCCTTTTCCTCCTCTATAGGTTCGGCCATGTTGGTTATAGTAATGGCCTTGCACTCTCTTTTTGGATTCTCTTCTGTATTGCTTAGGAGAGTACTTGGAGGAGTTTCAGTAACTCTTTTACTCAGCTGACCCACTTATGCCTCCAAATTTCTGATGGAGGATCGTGCCTCAATCATGAAACTCAGAGTAGTCTTAGATAGATCAGAGATTACATTTGCTAAGCCAGAGATGCTCTGCTTAGAATTCTCTGTCTGTTGCTGAGAAGATGATGGAAAAGGTTTGCTATTGGCAAACCTGTTTCTCCCACCATTATTGTTATTGAAGCCTTGTTGAGGCTTCTGTTGATCCTTCCATGAGAAATTTGGATGATTCCTCCATGAAGGATTATAGGCGTTTCCATAGGATTCTCCCATGTAATTCACCTCTTCCATTGCAGGATTCTCAAGGTCATAAGCTTCTCCTTCAGAGGAGGCTTCTTTAGCACTGCCGGATGCAGCTTGCAATCCAGTTAGATTCTGAGAAATCATATTGACTTGGTGAGTCAATATTTTATTCTGAGCCAATATGGCATTCAGAGTATCAATCTCAAGAACTCCTTTCTTTTGAGTCACCCCATTATTCACAGGATTTCTTTCAGAAGTATACATGAATTGGTTATTTGGAACCATTTCAATGAGTTCTTGGGCTTCTATAGGTGTTTTTAGATGAAGGGATCCACCAGCAGAGTGGTCCAATGACATCTTTGACATTTCAGACAGACCATCATAGAATATACATATGATGCTCCATTTTGGAAACATGTCAGAAGGACACCTTTTGGTTAATTGCTTGTATCTTTTCCAAGCTTCATAGAGGGATTCACCTTCCATCTGTCTGAAGATTTGGACGTCCACTCTGAGCTTAATCATCTTTTGAGGTGGAAAGAATTTAGTCAAGAAAGCATTGACCAGCTTATCCCAAGAGTTCAGGCTTTCACTAGGTTGTGAGTCCAACCATGTCCTAGCTTTGTCTCTTATAGCAAAGGAGAAAAGCATAAGTCCGTAGACCTCAGAATCAACCCCATTGGTCTTAACAATATCACAGATAGCGAAAATTGGTACCGGTTTGAAATTCCACAAAATAATTCCGTTGTTAGTATAGTCCAAACCGATAATCAATCCTTGAATCAAATTAAAACTTGGTTGTCACAAGTAACAAACCCCAAATAAGAATTAACCGAAATATTAAGACTCCGGGTCGTCTCACAAGGAATTGCAATGAAGTGTATGATTATTGGCTATGAAGGATGTAAGGGGTGTTTTGATTGATAAGAGGGCAAGAAATTAAATGATAAGGAAAGTAAATCAAGCAAATAACTAAAGAAAGCAAGTAATAAGGAGAGACATTCATGGCAAGAATTGAGATCATAGGCTTTCTATCCAAGTCATATAATGATTAATTCATCTTATTTAGTCAACTCCAACAAATGGAAGAAGGTATCATGTTATCTTCACATAGGGAGAATATCAAATAAGACTAATCAGTCATATCACGATAATAACAAGAGTCTATCTCATTACGTCATCCTCGAAGATGGAAGAAGGTATCATATTATCTTCACACTCGAAGAAAGTCTAACAAGACTAGCTAATCTCAATCCAAATGTCCCAATCAACTCACTAATTAAATTAGCAAAAGATAAGAGTCAATGAAAATAATATTAGCTAACAATTCTAGATCACTAACATGAGTTGGGTTTTCATGACTCAATATTACCTAATTACTCTCTCCAAGCCAAGAATGCTCAAAATCTACTCTAAAGCCCCACCAAGCATTTTGTCAAATACTTGGTGGGTGTAAATGGAAAGCATGGTAAATATGCAAGAATAATAAATCAACCAACTACCAATTGCAAGGAAAGTAAAACCACAACTCAAATCATCAATAAAAGAACATCAATCATCGAATTTCATTAAATGTAAACAAAATCCAACATGAGCATTCATAAACATAAAAGAGACATAAAAGTAAAATTGACAAGAGAACTAAGAAAAATAGAGTAGTAGAAACAAGAAATTGTAATGGAAACAATATGAAATCAAGAAATTATGCCTAGATTTAAGATGGATTAACATAACCTAACCTAATTCTAGAGAGAAGAGGGAGCTTCTCTCTCTAGAAACTAACCTACATGATGCCAAAACACAAAACGATTGCTCCCCCTTGCCCAAGCTTGAATTCTGCATGAAATAGCATTGGAAATGAGTTGGGTTGGGCTCAAAATGCTCTAGAAATCACTGGCCATGATTTCACTTTAGTGAACCACATGCTCAATCGGCATTGACGCGTACATGGCACGTGCGCGCCCCTAAACGCGAAGCAACATATGGCAAATTTTCTATCATTTCAAAGCCCCAGATGTTATCTTTCCAACACAAGAAGAATCACCTCATTTGGACCTCTGTAGCTCAAGTTATGGTCAACTAAGTGCGAAGAGGTCAGGCTTGATAGCTTTACGGTTCCTTCATTTCTTCATGAGTTCTCCCACTTTGCATGCTTTTCTCCTCACTTCTTCCATCCAATACTTGCCTTATGAACCTGAGGTCACTCAACAAACTGATGACAAGTCATCATATACCCATTTCTCAAGCTAATTTCACTTGTTTCACTAGTTTTTATGCACTTTCTTGCACCATAAGTAAGCAATTTAGAGTGGAATTGCATGTTTTATTTGAATCAATCAACCACCATTTAATTGATGCTAAATCATGAGGTTTAAGCTAAATTTAATTGAATTTTAATTGATTTATAAACCTTGTGAATTTAGTGATACTTTGATTGGTTGATTTGATTATTTGTAGGTGAAGAAAAGAAGAAAAGAAAGAAGCATGGCCTAAGAAAGCATGGCCCAAGGAAGAAACGAATGTAGCACATGGAAGGGAGGAAGCCACATTGCCCTCCACGAGAGCACACTGCCCTCCAAGGGAGCACAACAATGAACGAAGCATTCAAGGCTTCACTACCCTGCCCTCCTTGAGGGTGGAGCACAATTCTAGGCCAAGAAACAAAGGAAGGAAAAATTCTGCCCTGCCCCCCTCAAGAGCAATATCAGGCTCTCACCAAAATAAATCAAGGGAAATTGTCTCCAAGTGCCACCCATGGGTTTCGAACCCAAGAACAAGAAGGAAAGAAGTAGCGCTCAAATACAAGGAAAACAAGCAAAAATTGGTTTGTTTTCAACCTCCAAGGATCGAACATAGCACCTTGAGGAAGCAAAGAACTAGGCGCTACTTTGGTGCCAAGGAACCCAAGGAAGAAATGCAACAAAAGGCCATCTAGCAAGGTTCAAACCTGGGACCTCACCCAAGGACAAGGAAAGCCTGCGCTGCCCTGCCCTTGTGGAGGGCAGGGCAGCATTTCTTGGTGCATGGCACACAAATTGGCACGGCCAGAAGCTTGGGCGCGCACAGTTTGGACGCACGGGCAGGGAGGCAAGGCGCACCATGGCGACATTGCCCTGCCCTCCATAAGGGCAGGGCAGCATCCTGATTGCCTCACCCACACTTAGCACACAACATGCTTCATCACACAATTTTCCTGCTCTGCCCTCCACAAGGGTAGGGCAGCCTTCTGGGAGCAACATGGGCTGAATTTCACTCAAAAATCCAACTTAATTCATTTCTTCACCAAATCAAAAAGCCCACCCAAAATTCATAGATCCAAAATAGAAAGTGTATAAATAGGTGTTAGTGAGGATTAGATGGGAGTTTTGGGGTGTTTTTGAGAGCTTATTTCATTTTGAATTTTCATCCTTAGTCACTTGAGAGCACTTTCCATTTTTCTCTGTTTTTCTGCAAACTTGTCTTGAGAATTGGAGGAGAGAATTCACTTCTTCTTCCTCTGCTCGTTTTGTTTTCTTTACTGGGTTTTGTTGAGTCTTGAGTGTGAAGAATTGAGGAACTTCTGTCTCAATCTCCATCCAAGATCTCTTTGATTTTTCTTACTGCATAATTGAGTTAAATTCCATTTCCTTCACTACTGCAATCTTCAATTTCTCTTTAATTACTTTGTGAACTTGGATCTGGGAAGCAATTGAGATCTAGACTCTGCTATCTAGTCTCTGAAGTCTTGAGATCTGATTTTCTCTTTTAGGTTCTTCTGCTGAACCACTGCTGCATTCAAATTTCTATTTCTGTTTGAAGATCTAGTCAATTTCAATTTATCTCTTATTTAGTTAATTGTTGCAATTTAATTTCCCTTGCTTAAATTTTGAATTCCCAGTCGTCAATTCCCTTTTCCATTCAAGCAATTTATATTTCTTGCACTTTAAGTTACTGCAATTTACATTTCTTACACTTTAAGTTTCAGTCATTTAGTTTCTTGTTCTTTAAGATTCAGTGCCTTTACTTTCAAGTCTCTTTAATTTCTGCAAATTATCCCTCTCCCTTTACATTTCCTACTATTTACTTACTGTTGGATACAAAATCACTCAACCAATACTTGATTCGCTTGACTAAATCAACCACTAAACTAAAATTGCTCAATCTTTCAATCCCTGTGGGATCGACCTCACTCCTGTGAGTTTTATTACTTGATGCAACCCGGTACACTTGCCGGTGAGTTTTGTGTTGAATCGTTTTCCACACATCAAGTTTTTGGCGCCGTTGCTGGGGATTGAAATAGATTGACAATGATTAAGTGAAGTGGAGGTCTAGATCAAGCACTTTTTTCTTTTCTGTTTCTTTAATTTTTAATTAACCACTAACTGTTTGAATTTTTGCTTAAGCTAACTAAAACTTCATTCTAGCAATAGATTGAAGTTTCACTGGTTTTCTGGTTCTGAGTGTTTCTTGTTGTGTGTTTGTATGTCAGGTACAAGAAGAGCTATACCCACCTTTCATGAACAAGACGAACGAACCATCAGGAGATTAAGAAGAGTTGAAAGAGGGAAAAACATTGTTGGAGAGGAAGAATCTGAGGAAGAATTCTAAGAGATGGAAGGAAATCCATCTAATCTCAATCAGCCAGAAGGAGGGGTCAACAATAACCCACAATAGAGGAGAGTACTGGCCTCCTATACATTTGCAAATGCTAGACATTGTGAAAGTAGCATTCTTACCCCTAATGTCAATGCAAACAACTTCGAACTAAAGCCACAACTCATCACATTGATCCAAAACAACTGCTCTTTTGGAGGAGGACCATTGGAGGACCCGAACCAACATCTATCCACTTTCTTGAGGATCTGTGACACAGTTAAAAGCAATGGAGTGCACCCTGACATATACAAGCTGCTGTTATTCCCATTTTCTCTCAGGGACAAAGCCACTCAATGGCTAGAAACATTTCCAAAGGAGAGCATCAACAGTTGGGATTATTTGGTGAGCAAGTTTCTTGCCAAATTTTATCCCCCTCAAAGGATCATAAGGTTGAAGACTGAGGTGTAGACATTCACCCAAATGGATGCTGAAAATCTATATGAAGCATGGGAAAGATATAAAGCTCTGTTGAGGAAATGTCCACCAGAGATGTTCACTGAGTGGGACAAGCTACAGAACTTCTATGAAGGACTTACTCTGAAGGCTCAAGAGGCACTTGATCACTCAGCTGGAGGATCATTGCAATTGATGAAAACTGCAGAGGAAGCTCAAAACCTCATTGATAAGGTGGCCGACAACCAATACTTCTTTGCTCACCAAAGGCAACGCCAACCATTACAGAGGAAAGGAGTGTTAGAATTGGAAGGAGTGGATACAATTCTGGCTCAACATAAAGTGATGCAGCAACAGATTCAGCAACAATTTGAGCAAATGGCCAAGAGAATTGATAGCCTTCAGGTTGCATCAGTGAGTGCCACAAGCCAACCATCGACTCCTTGGGGGCAAAATGAAGAGAACCAAGAAGAACAGCAACAAGAGCTAGTGCACTATATGCACAACCAAACTTCTGGATCAAATGAGGTGTATGGTGACACCTACAATCCATCTTGGAAGAACCACCCAAACCTTAGGTGGGGAGACAATCATAATCAAAACCAACAACCATGGCAAAGGAACTCAGCTCAAAACACTCCAAGAAACAACCAAAATCACAACCAGCAGCCAACTAACCAAAATCCTTACAGAAAACCCCAAAACAATTACCCCAACTCCAACCATTATCCATCCAATAACCAACCAACTAACCAAAAAACTTACCATCATCCATCAACACCCCAAAACCAGCCAACCTCACAAGACGCTCAGAGAATTACTAATCTGGAGATGCTCATGGAAAAGATGATGAAGAACCAAGAAATGACAACAGAGAACCAAGAAGCATCCATGAGGAGCCTAGAGAGGCAAATTGGGCAAATCTCCAAGCAGATTTCTATTGAGAGACCTTCAAGCTCACTACCAAGCGACACCATTCCTAATCCAAAAGAAGAATGCAAAGCTGTACAACTAAGGAGTGGGAAGACATTGGTAGATAGTAACAAAGGGGCAACCAAGAAGCTCATGGAGAGTGACAAAGAGCCAACAGAGAAAGATGGAGCTAACAACAAGGACATAACAAGTAAGAATGTCCCAAAAGCGCTCACAGAAGAGAACAACCAACCACAGAATGTAAAGAAGGGAAAGCAGATCATGGAAGAACCAAGTCCAAGACAGCAGCAAGTGGAGAAGAGTCTTATACCTCCACTACCTTATCCACAGAGATTCCACAAAGAAGCAAAGGATCAACATTTCCACAAATTCCTTGAGACTTTCAAGAAGCTAGAGATCAACATACCCTTGGCTGAGGCATTGGAGCAAATGCCTTTGTATGCCAAGTTCTTAAAGGAGCTCATCAACAAGAAAAGAAGTTGGCTGGAGAAGGAGACTGTGCTGCTCACTGAAGAATGTAGCGCTGTGCTTCAAAAGGGAATCCCACCAAAGCTTAAAGATCCAGGGAGTTTTGTAGCTGCTTGCACCATAGGCAAAATAACATTAGACAAGGCTCTTTGTGATCTTGGAGCTAGTATCAACTTAATGCCCGTGTCCATGATGAGGAAGCTTGCAATAGAATAACTCAAACCTACTAGGATGTCACTAGTTATGGCTGATAGATCAATTAAGACACCTAATGGAATAATGGAGAATCTGTTAGTAAAGGTTGGGGAGTTTATCTTCCCTGTGGATTTTGTGATCTTGGACACTGAAGAGGAAGAAAATAATTTAATCATCCTGGGAAGACCATTTCTAGCAACTGCAAGAGCTATTATCGATGTGGAAAAGGGAGAGATGATCTTCAGAGTATACAATGAGCAAATGGTCATAAATGTTTTCAAGTCAATGCAACACCCTCATGAGCAAGAGGATTACCTGAGAGTGGACATGATAGAGAGCCTGGTGGAAGAAATGTTAGACACTAATAACCAAGATACAATGGAGGAACAAGCAGCTGAAATCTCTATTGACAAGGAGGTGAAACCAAGGAAGAAGGAAGAAGTACAAAAACAAGAACTGAAGTCATTACCCACCCATCTCAAATATGCATTCCTTGGCACATTAGAAAGATGCCCAGTAATCATCAATTCATCCCTGACAAAAAAGGAAGAAGGAGAACTTCTTGATGTACTCAGAGCTCACAAGGATGCTTTAGGATGGGCCATTGATGACCTGAAAGGCATTAGCCCTGCAGTGTGTATGCATAAAATCCTCTTGGAGGACAATTTCAAACCAGTGGTTCAACCTCAGAGAAGGCTAAATCCCACAATGAAGGAAGTTATCCAGAAGGAAGTAATGAAGTTATGGAATGCAGGGATAATTTATCCTATCTCTGGTAGCTCATGGACAAGCCCAGTTCAAGTGGTACCAAAGAAGGGTGGGATGACAGTCATTGTTAATGAGAGAAATGAACTCATTCCCACAAGAACTGTGACAGGATAGAGGATGTGTATCGACTATAGGAGGCTGAATGACGCCACACGCAAAGATCATTTTCCACTTCCCTTCATTGACCAGATGCTTGAAAGATTGGCCGGCCATGCTTACTATTACTTCCTGGACGGCTATTCTGGGTATAATCAGATAGTGGTAGATCCAAAGGACCAAGAAAAGACCTCATTCACATGTCCATTTGGAGTTTTTGCCTATAGAAGGATGCTGTTTGGGCTATGCAATGCCCCAGCCACCTTTCAAAGGCGTATGCTCTCCATTTTTTCAAATATGGTCGAAAAGTTTTTAGAGGTTTTCATGGACGACTTTTCTGTTTTTGGTGACAATTTCAATGCTTGCCTGAAACATCTAACTCTTGTCTTGAAACGGTGCCAAGAAACTAATTTGGTTTTAAACTGGGAAAAGTGCCATTTCATGGTGCCCGAGGGGATTGTTCTTGGTCACAAAGTTTCAAGAAAAGGGATAGAGGTTGATAAGGGAAAAGTGGAGATCATAGAGAAGCTCCCTCCACCAACTAATGTGAAATCTGTTAGAAGTTTCTTGGGGCATACAGGATTTTATAGAAGGTTTATTAAGGATTTTTCTAAAATAGCCAAACCTTTGAGTAATCTGTTAATGATTGATAATCCTTTTGCTTTTGATGCGAACTGCCAGCATGCCTTTGAAACTTTAAAAAACAAACTCACAACAGCACCAATCATTACAACCCCGGATTGGGGACTCCCTTTTGAACTCATGTGTGATGCAAGTGATATTGCAATTGGTGCTGTGCTTGGACAAAAGAAGGGAAGCTTGCATCATGTCATATATTATGCAAGTAAGGTGCTGAATGAGGCTAAAAAAAATTACACCACAACAGAGAAGGAATTATTAGCTGTAGTTTATGCATTTGATAAGTTTAGATCATACTTGATAGGATCCAAAATTATGGTTTATACTGACCATGCTGCCCTTAAGTATTTGATGTCAAAGCAGGATGCTAAACCAAGACTTATCAGGTGGATATTGCTCCTACAAGAGTTTGACATTGAAGTAAAGGATAGGAAGGGCATTGAAAGCCAAGTTGCTGATCATTTGTCGAGGCTACCACAAGAAACAATTTAAAAAACCTCCCAACCCGTGAATGAAAGCTTCCCAGATGAACACCTCTTGCAGATCCAGCAAGTACCTTGGTTTGCTGACATAGCAAACTACAAAGTGGGGAGGAAGATACCTCAAGAGTTCTCTAAGCAACAAGTGAAGAAGTTAATCAATGAAGCAAGGAAATTCTTGTGGGATGAACCCTTCCTGTTCAAGAGATGTTCTGATGGAGTAATTAGAAGGTGTGTCCCTGAGAGTGAAATAAGGGATATATTGTGGCATTGCCATGGTTCAGCTTATGGTGGACACTTTGGTCCAGAAAGAACAGCTGCAAAGATACTGCAGAGTGGCTTCTATTGGCCAACTATCTTCAAAGATGCCAGAGAATTTGTTCACCAATGTAATGAATGCCAGAGAGCAGGAGGATTGACAAGAAGAAATGAGATGCCGCAGAATTTCATTTTGGAATTAGAATTATTTGATCTATGGGGAATTGACTTCATGGGACCCTTCCCCCCTTCCTATTCTTTCAGATATATCTTAGTAGCAGTGGAGTATGTCTCAAAGTGGGTGGAAGCCATAGCTACAACTACCTGTGATGCACAAATTGTCCTCCAATTCCTCAAGAAGCACATTTTCACTAGATATGGAGTACCCAAAGGTCTTATTAGTGATGGTGGTAGTCATTTTTGTAACAAACAAATGGAGAAACTACTTCATAAATATGGAGTTATTCATAAAGTAGCCACACCATACCACCCTCAGACTAATGGGCAAGCTGAACTAGAAAACAGAGAATTGAAGAAGATCCTAGAGAAGACAGTAGGAAGCACAAGAAAGGATTGGGCTAGGAAGTTGGAAGATGCACTCTGGGCATACAGGACAGCTTTCAAAACTCCCATTGGGAAGTCCCCCTTTCAGCTATTGTATGGCAAATCTTGTCACCTCCCTGTAGAGCTTGAACACAAAGCTTTTTGGGCTACCAAACACTTGAACCTTGACTCTGAAACAGTAGGGGATAAAAGATTGTTGCAGCTAAATGAGCTGGATGAATTTAGGCTAGAAGCCTATGAAAATGCCAAGATATACAAGGAAAAAGCCAAAAGGTGGCATGACAGGAGGATTTTGAAGAAAGAATTCAAACCTGGGCAACAAGTACTCTTGTACAATTCACGACTCAAGATGTTCCCTGGCAAGCTTAAATCTAAGTGGACTGGCCCATATTTGGTAACTAAGGTTTTTCCTTATGGGAGTATTGAATTACTAGACGAAGCAACAAAGAATCAATTCACAGCAAATGGTCACAGAGCAAAGCTGTACCTAGGAGGACAATGGGACAAGGAAAAGGAGGTTCAGAACTTACAGCCTTCTTGAAGTAAAAATGAAAGATGTCAAGCTAGTGACATTAAAAGAGCGCTTATTGGGAGGCAACCCAACCTGAGGTAGTTTTCTTTTCATAGCTTTTTCAATAAAAAAAATTTGTTGAATAATTGGTATGCATTGTAAGGAGCTAAGTTTGGTGTTGCACATCAAAACAATTTAAGGGGGAATGAAAGATTCTAAGTTTGGTGTCCCACCAAAATCTCATTTAAAAGCACATTCTCACTTCCTGAACAATACTAGCTCCAAGCAAGCAGACAGATTATTCAACTACTTAACTGCTTTCTAGTTTTAATTCCATAACCTTTAGCAAGGACACAAGGTTTCACATATGGTTAAGTTGATGCATGAAAAATAGTGGCAAGGAACTAAGTTTGGTGTTCACATATCAAAGTAAGTTCAAAAAGCCATAATCATTTTTAGACTAACCAATTGCACAAAGGCTTTAGAAGCAAGCAACTTTTGAGAAATATGCAGGAAATCAGCCAACAATTGAAGACAATTTGCATTGTGACTCAAAAGGGATACAACAGAAGGAAGAATCAAAGGGCTACAACTTCAAAGGTTGTATCTAGACTTAATCCTTGCTGCTATAAATTGTTTTGAATCTGGGAACCCTTATATATCTTGCTAAAGTGTTTATCTAGTTGCAAGTGGAGTTGTTTGATTAAGTATGTTAGTCTGCATAATGCTTGTCATTCATCACTTAGCTTTAGATTTTGTTTTGTTTCCCATATGCTTGAATAAAAGAGAAATGTTTGAATTAGAAAGTAAATATCCAATGTTGCATAAGTTAGAATGGAAGTTAATGGTGGTATATGTGTTTGATTAAATGCATAATTCATGAAATAATTGCTGCATAATGTCATTTTCATTGAAGTGTGAGCTAGCTTGCTGTCATAAAGGTTCCTATCAGTAAAGAAAAAAATCCCTTGAGAACAAAATAAAACAGAAAGAAAAAGAAGAAGAAAAAGCCAATGTGGCAAGAAAAACAAAGAATAAAGGCTGGGCACCAATAGCTTGGACCCTAGGACACGTGCCTGTGGTGTTCTTGTACTAGGATATGCTTGGATAAGTAAATTCTAAGGGGTATTTCAAAACTTGACCACTTAGATCAACTGATTTGGGATGGCCAATTGAAAGTCCACAATAAAGAGCAACCTAGCTACAGAACATTTAGTTATCCAAAGAGATGCTGGGCATCAATGATCCTAGGAGGAAATAGTGAGCCATGTGTCTGTGGTAAAGAGATGTTGAGTAAAAATAAAGCCAAAGGCTACTACAACATTTGACACCAAGCCTTCAAAGAATAATAAGCTTGTTAAGCAAAATAAGAAAAGAAAAGTTAGCAAGGGAGCAAGTAAAAAGTAAACCTTACAACAGCAAGTTTAGTAAGCCTTTGAGGAAAAGTGTACATTATGTAACAGCAAACAATAACTGAGTTATCATTGTCTGCATAAAAACTCCATGAACCAAGTTCTGCTATATGCCTAATAAGGATATGCATGCTTTTCTTTATTTTCATTTCATTTCCTCTTAATTTTGATGCTTGCTAGGGGACAAGCAAGATTTAAGTTTGGTGTTGTGATAACAAGTCATCATATACCCATTTCTCAAGCTAATTTCACTTATTTCACTAGTTTTTATGCACTTTCTTGCACCATAAGTAAGCAATTTAGAGTGGAATTGCATGTTTTATTTGAATCAATCAACCACCACTTAATTGATGCTAAATCATGAGGTTTAAGCTAAATTTAATTAAATTTTAATTGATTTATAAACCTTGTGAATTTAGTGATACTTTGATTGGTTGATTTGATTATTTGTAGGTGAAGAAAAAAAAGAAAAGAAGGAAGCGTGGTCTAAGAAAGCGTGGCCCAAGGAAGAAAAGAATGTAGCGCATAGAAGGGAGGAAGCCACATTGCCCTCCACGAGAGCACACTGCCCTCCAAGGGAGCACAACAATGAACCAAGCATTCAAGGCTTCACTGCCCTGCCCTCCTTGAGGGCGGAGCACAATTCTAGGCCAAGAAACAAAGAAAGGAAAAATTCTGCCCTGCCCCCCTCAAGAGCAATATCGGGCTATCACCAAAATAAATCAAGGGAGATTGTCTCCAAGTGCCATCCATGGGTTTCGAACCCAAGAACAAGAAGGAAAGAAGTAGCGCTCAAATACAAGGAAAACAAGCAAAAATTGGTTTGTTTTCAACCTCCAAAGATCGAACATAGCACCTTGAGGAAGCAAAGAACTAGGCGCTACTTTGGTGCCAAGGAACCCAAGGAAGAAATGCAACAAAAAGCCATCCAGCAAGGTTCGAACCTGGGACCTCACCCAAGGACAAGGAAAGCCTGCGCTGCCCTGCCCTTGTGGAGGGCAGGGCAGCATTTCTTGGTGCATGGCACACAAATTGGCACGGCCAGAATCTTGGGCGCGCGCAGCTTGTACGCACGGGCAGGGAGGCAAGGCGCACCATGGCAATATTGCCCTGCCCTCCACAAGGGCAGGGCAGCATCCTGATTGCCTCATCACACAATTTTTCTGCTCTGCCCTCCACAAGGGCAGGGCAGCCTCCTGGGAGCAACATGGGCTGAATTTCACTCAAAAATCCAACTAAATTCATTTCTTCACCAAATAAAAAAGCCCACTCAAAATTCTTAGATCCAAAATATAAAGTGTATAAATAGGTGTTAGTTAGGATTAGATGGGAGTTCTGGGGTGTTTTGTGAGCTTATTTCATTTTGAATTTTCATCCTTAGTCACTTGAGAGCACTTTCCATTTTTTTCTATTTTTCTGCAAACTTGTCTTGAGAATTGGAGGAGAGAATTCACTTCTTCTTCCTCTGCTCGTTTTGTTTTCTTTACTGGGTTTTGTTGAGTCTTGAGTGTGAAGAATTGAGGAACTTCTTTCTCAATCTCCATCCAAGATCTCTTTGATTTTTCTTACTGCATAATTGAGTTAAATTCCATTTCCTTCACTGCTGCAATCTTTAATTTCTCTTTAATTACTTTGTGAACTTGGATCTGGGAAGGAAATTGAGATCTAGACTCTACTATCTAGTCTCTGAAGTCTTGAGATCTGATTTTCTCTTTTAGGTTCTTCTGCTGAACCACTGCTGTATTCAAATTTCCATGTTTGTTTGAAGATCTAGTCAATTTCAATTTATCTCTTGTTTAGTTAATTGTTGCAATTTAATTTCCCTTGCTTAAATTTTGAATTCCCAGTCCTCAATTCCCTTTTCCATTCAAGAAATTTATATTTCTTGCACTTTAAGTTACTGCAATTTACATTTCTTGCACTTTAAGTTTCAGTCATTTAGTTTCTTGTTCTTTAAGATTCAGTGCCTTTACTTTCAAGTCTCTTTAATTTCTGCAAATTATCCTCTCCCTTTACATTTCCTGCTATTTACTTACTCTTGGATACAAAATCACTCAATCAATAATTGATTCGCTTGACTAAATCAACCACTAAACTAAAATTGCTCAATCCTTCAATCCCTGTGGGATCGACCTCACTCCCGTGAGTTTTATTACTTGATGCGACCCGGTACACTTGTCGGTGAGTTTTGTGTTGGATTGTTTTCCACACATCACAAACATATCAAGGCATCGAATGGAATTAAAGTGAATTAAATTTAGCTATTCCAGGGCCTAAAAAGCATGTTTTCACATTTAAGCACAAATCAAGGGAGAATTGCAAAACCATGCTATTTCATTGAATAAATGTGAGAAAAAGTGATAAAATCCCCCAAAATAAGCACAAGATAAACCACAAAATTAGGGTTTATCAAATCTTCCCACACGTAAACCAATCATGTCCTCATGCTAAGAATAAAGAAGGACAAGAAAAGGGTATGAACATTTATTCAATGCAAAGAAACTATATGCACCTATCTATATGAATGCAACTAAATGCAAAATGATTCTACCTACTTGGTCAAAAGCAAATCAATCTCCAGGAGCATGTATGAACAAGTTGGGCTAAGATTATATAATGATTCATGAATCCTACCAATTCAAATATCAAAATGAGGTTCAAATAGACTTGCAAGAAGAAAGCTCATGAAAGCCGGGAACAAGGAATTGAGCATCAAACCCTCACCGGAAGTATATCCGCTCTAGTCGCTCTAGTGTATAGGGTTGATCCACTCAATTCTCTTCTACTCATGCTTTCCAAGATTTGTTTTTCATCTAACAATCAACAATTATTCAATGCATGCATACATTCATCATGAGGACTTATTCATAGGTTGTAATGGGGCTAGGGTCAAGGTAGGATGCATATGATCAAGTGAGTTTAGAATTTGAATCTTTGATTAACCTAAGCTCTCACCAAACACATATAACAACCTATACAACTCTAATACATAACCTAGCTACCCATGATTCCCACTTTTTCACATACTCATGCATTCTTTTTAATTCACATTCTATATGCATTGACTTTTATTGAACTTTACTTTGGGGCATTTTTGTCCCCTTTTTATTTCTTTTTTTCTTTTTTTCTTTTTCTATATATATATATATTTTTTTTTTCTTTATCATTTTTTTCACATTTTTTTGTTTTTTTCAAAAATATATACAAACGTATCAATGCATATGGTTTTACATATAGTGGATGAATATGTACCCAATTCCCAATATTTTTAACAAAAATAAAAATTACACTTTTATCTCAACCAATGCCCCAAGTTTCCCATACCCAAATGATACATCCTCACTAGCCTAAGCTAATCAAAGATCTAAATTAAGGACATTTATTATTTTTCACTTAGGGGTAGTGATGTGCTAAAATTATGAACAAAAGGGATTAAATAGGCTCAAATTTAGCTAACAATGGTTGATAAAAGGTAGGCTAATTGGCTAAGTGAGCTAAATAAAATGATGCCCTCAATCATATAAATGCATGTATACATGGAATTATGGACATAAAGAATCAAACAAATCAAAGATTATAATCATAGAAAGAGAACAATGCACACAAGAATAGAAAATAAGTGGTTATAAGATGTAACCACGCAATTAGGCTCAAAACTCACATGCTTGTGTTCTTAGCTCAAAAACCATGTTCCAAAATAAATTCTTCAAGCAAGTTCAACAGAATTTTTTTAAAATTGGTAGGGTGGCCTAAAATCAGTTTATTGGAAAAGAAATCATTACCCTAACCAAGTAGTCCTAACATAAAAAGAAATGATAGAATATATACAAATTATAACTAACATGCAACCTATCTTGCAATGCAACAACTAACTAACAAAGACAAAAATTAAAAATTGGTGTTGAAAAAGGAAGTTGTTACCCATGGAGGTCAGTCAGACGACCTCCCCACACTTAGAAATTTACACCGTCCTCGGTGCATGCAAAGAAGAACAAGGTGGATGGGTAGCTACAATTGATGAGTTTCTTCAAAGGGTTGTGTGGGTGAACTTGTTTGTTGCCCCATTTGAAGCTTTTCCATTCCTTTTCTTCTTGATGGCCAACATCAAAGGAGAGAAAAAGAAAGAAAATTAAGCCTAAAACAAAGATAGCAAAGCATATAGAACATAGGCGGGGGCTATTGCCAAATAAGAGTAGGGTTCTCACTACATGTTAGCTACGCATGTGAGTGAGAAAGCAATTCAAGCAAAGGCATACTAACTAATACTTGATGCAAGAGTATAGTCAAAGCATGAAGAGCATTCAAAAGCATCAAGTTCGACTAGAAATAATGGGTCATGAAAGACATGCAAGTTCATATCAATGCACAAAGAGTATAAGAGTCATACAAGATTAAGCATTGATTTAAAAGTTTCATCACCTAACAATATCAAACAAGTCAAGAAGCACCAAGATTAACCAAGAAATTCTCAACAATTGAGTGAGGAAATGTCAACACCATTATTCAAATAAGAGTCTCAAAAAAGAAAGTAAAAACAAGCTATAAAAACAAAATGAAAATGCAAAGAATAAAAGTGTGCGAATGCAATGGAACAAAGAAAATGGAAGATGAGAAAAAAAACTCTTTTGTTATACCGGTGCGGATGCGTCATGCACGCTTACGCGCCGATGTGCATTTTGGCCGAAGGATGCATACGCGCCAGGTGCGCGCACACGTGGGTGAGTTTATGTGCGGGGCACAGTGTTGGCCCAAGGTTGGCCCAACTCTCTGGAACATGTACCAGGAGGGCGGGTGGCACTATCAGCGCGCACGTGCACAGCGTGCGGGCGCATGCATTGCGCAATCAGCATCAAGGACGCGTACACACGAGGTGCGTGTACACGCAGGTTGAATTGTGCCTCAGGTATGGTGCTGGGCAATGTAGGCACAACTCTCGGGTCAATGTATAGAGGGATGAAATTTTTCAATCCACGTATACGCGCACATGGCGCGTGCGCGTGGAGGGGTTAAAATGCTTAATCCACGCGTACGCGTGGATGGTGCTCTGTTTTTCAAATTTTTTCTATGTTTTCGCACCAATCTAAGCATTCTTAACCTCCAAACAGCTACCGAAACGCTATAAACCTTATTTAACCTACTAAACTACCAATTATATTCAACAAACTCAACAAAACACGAAATTAACTAATTACCAATATGTACAAAAGGGAAAAATGAAAGGAATTTACCATGGTGGGGTGTCTCCCACCTAGCACTTTTATTTTAAGTCCTTAAGTTGGATATTTGGGAAGCTCCTTGTCTTGGTGGCTTATGCTTGAACTCATCTTGGAACTCCCACTAATGCTTGGTTCTCCATTGTGCTCCATGATTTCCAATAAGTTTCACCAAATCTTGATGGAGTCCTTCACAAGTTAAGGGTTCCCAAAGTTGATCCTCATATATGTACCCGGATCCCAAATCTTGTTTCTACACCCATCTTCAAGTTGATCAAGATAATTCCATTTGGGTGACAAGTGATTCAAATTCTCAAGTAAACAACAAAGCATCGTCCTAGACCCTTTCAATTGAGAACTATACCAACCATTATACTTAGACTTTGAGTTTCTAACCATAGGGAACCTTGATTGGCATTTTCACCCACTAACCAATTCTTTCCTACTCTTGACTCCACAAAGAGCTCTAAGTTTCCCATCCGTCTCAAGCAAACCATATTCAAGTGAGAAATTAAAGCTTAGGGATAAAAATTTTACTCACTTGAATGTTGTGTTGGACGGTGACTTAGGAAGGGATGGTCCTAATGATCTTGCAAGTTCCACTCCCTTGTGCTCTTCATTGACTACCTCTTGGCAAGTTTCTTCAACTTCAACCTCTTCCTCTTGACAAAGTTCTTCACATTCAACCACTTCTTCACCAACTTCTTCTAGCTCTTCCCCACTCTTCATGTCACAACATGGAGGTAATGTGGAACTTATCTCAACATTTATCCCAATATCAATAAGAGAAGGTTCCTCAAATACCAAAGGATCATGTGTTGGTGTAGGATCATCTTTAAAAGGAAGATTTGTTGTTTGCTCACCTTCTTCTAATTCTTCATCATTCATTATATGCTTAGGAGGTTGTGCATTACACTCCTTAACATCATCTTCAAATTCAACGGAAGAAAGTTCAACAACTTCCACAAAGTCATCAACAACATCACTTGGTGTGGAAATGTCTTCAAGCTTAAAATCTACCTCTTGTTCAATTTCGCATAGCTCTTCAACCACTTCTTCTTCTTTAACAATCTCTTCCTCCTCGACTTGTTGCAAGACATGCCCCACTCCTTGTCCTCATGTTGAGATTCTAAAATCTCCTTCGTGCTCCTTTCTTCGGTTGATTTCTCACATTCATCCGTGGAGATGCTTTGCTTGTTGCATGAGTCCCATGAGTCCAAGGTGGCTTTAATTTTGGCAATGTTAGCCTCGATAGCTTCATGTCTCTTTTGGGCTTCCTCTTGCTCCTTTTGACGGATGATTGCTTTAAGCCGATCCATTTCTTCCTTGAGACGATCCATTTGTTCCACTTGGCTATTATAAGTAGGATCATATTGCTCTTGGATGGATGGATATGGGTGTTCTTCCATGAAGGTTTGTGGTGAAAAGGGAAATTCATTTTGTGGTTGAAAGTCATCGTACATGGGAGGTGATTCATCTTGGTAATAGTATGGATGTGGTGGTTCTTAAGGGTATTGGTGGTGGAATTGGGGTGGTTCTACACATGGTTCATATGGCTCATAAGGTGGTTGGTATGGTGGGTAAGGATTAGGGTCATAATGAGGTGTTTGCTGGTATGGGGCTTGTGAGTAAGGTGGTTCAAAATCATGTTGAGAAGGTTTTTCAAAGGCATGTGGTGGTGGTTGTTGACAATCACAATAAGGGTCACCACATCCATTAGATTGATATGCATTAGGATGAGAGTTATACCCATAAGAATCCAGAGGTTGTTGTTGCCAAGAAGGGTGATCAATCCTTTGAGGCTCCTTCCACCTTTGATTGTTCCATCCCTGATGCATATTGTCATGGTAGCTCCCATTTCCTATAACATAATTTGAGCCAAACTCATAGCCAAAGTGAGGATGACAATTCATAATAGCAAATAAAAACAAAAGCTACAAAAATAAGCAACAAGTCCTAAGCCTAACAAAAACTAACAAATAAGCAAAAGGCAAGCATATTCACATATTCACAATAGCCAATAATATAACACCATTGCAACTCCCCGGCAACAACGCCATTAATTTGATAGCGAGAATTGGTACCAGTTCGGAATTTCACAAAATAATTCCGTTGTTAGTATAGTCCAAACCAATAATCAATCCTCGAATCAAATTAAAATTTGGTTGTCACAAGTAACAAACCCCAAATAAGAATTAACCGAAGTATTATGACTCCGGGTCGTCTCTCAAGGAATTGCAATGAAGTGTATAATTATTGGCTATAAAGGATGTAAGGGGTGTTTTGATTGATAAGAGGGCAAGAAATTAAATGACAATAAAAGTAAATCAAGAAAATAACTAAAGAAAGCAAGTAATAATGAGAGACATTCATGGCAAGAATTGAGATCATATGCTTTCTATCCTAGTCATATAATGATTAACTCATCTTATTTAGTCAACTCCAACAAATGGAAGAAGGTATCATGTTATCTTCACATAGGGAGAATGTCAAAAAAGACTAATCAATCATATCACAATAATAACAAGAGTCTATCTCATTACGTCATCCTCGAAGATGGAAGAAGGTATCATATTATCTTCACACTCGAAGAAAGTCTAACAAGACTAGCTAATCTCAATCCTAATGTCCCAATCAACTCACTAATTAAATTAGCAAAAGATTAGAGTCAATGAAAATAATATTAGCTAACAATTCTAGATCACCAACATGAGTTGGGTTTTCATAACTCAAGATTACCTAATTACTCTCTCCAAGCCAAGAATGCTCAAAATCTACTCTAAAGCCCCACCAAGCATTTTGTCGAACACTTGGTGGGTGTAAATGGAAAGAATGGTAAATATGCAAGAATAATAAATCTACCAACAACCAATTGCAAGGTAAGTAAAACCACAACTCAAATCATCAATAAAAGAACATCAATCATCAAATTTCATTAAATCTAAACAAAATCCAACATGAGAATTCATAAACATAAAAGAGACATAAAAGTAAAATTGACAAGAGAACTAAGAAAAATAGAGTAGTAGAAACAATAAATTGTAAAGGAAACAAGATGAAATCAAGAAATCATGCCTAGATCTAAGATGGATTAACCTAACCTAACCTAATTCTAGAGAGAAGAGGGAGCTTCTCTCTATAGAAACTAACCTACATGATGCCAAAACATAAAACAATTGCTCTCCCCTTGCCCGAGCTTGAATTCTGCATGAAATAGCATCGGAAATGAGTTGGGTTGGACCCAAAAAGCTCTAGAAATCACTGGCCACGATTTCACTTTAGTGAACCACGTGCTCAATCGGCACACACGCGTAAATGGCGCGTACGCGCCCCTACACGCGAAGCAACATATGACAAATTTTATATCATGGTGGCCAACAATGAGTACTTCTACTCCTCTAAAAGGCAAGCAGCTCCAAAGAGAGGTGTATTTGAGCTTGAAAGAGTTGATACAATCATGGCTCAAAACAAGATTATGCATCAGCAACTTCAACAACAAATAGGAATGATGTCAAAGAGAATGGATGGACTACAACTTTCAACAGTGAGCACTACAAATCAACCATCAGTGGTGTGGGGACAACAAGAAGAGAGCTTTGAGGAGTAGCAGCCTAAACAAGTGCAATACATGCATAATCAAGGAGCTGGACAGAATGAGTTCCATGGAGACACCTATAACTCATCTTGGAGGAACCATCCCAATTTAAGGTGGGGAGAGAACCAAAACCAGCAGCATTGGCAGAGAAACTCCAACCAAAATAACTCCCAAAATGCAAACCATCAAAACCATCAAAACACTAACCAAAACCAATACAGAAAACCACAAAATAATCACCCTGCATCAACTTACTATCCACCCAATAATCCATCAAATAACCAAAATAACTATCATCTACCATCTACATCCTACACTCAACCACAACCACCCCAAGAATCCCAAAGAATCTCCAACTTGGAGATGATAATGGAGAACATGATAAAGCATCAAGAATTGGCCAATAAGATCCATGAAGCTTCACTGAGGAACATGGAGAGAAAAATTAGACAATTGTCTAAGCAACTAGTAGCTGACAGACCAACCAATGCATTACCAAGTGATACCATTCCAATTCCCAAGGAAGAATTTAAAGTAATTCAACTTAGAAGTGGAAGAACATTGGAGAATGACATTAGCAGGAAGAAGCAAATAAAGGAGGACAATGATGAGACGACTTTTTGTGTGGTATAGAATTTTTTTCAAATGAATGAATTCTCGTTGTAAGTATAGTTCTACACCAACAAAGAGTCCTCTGATGCAAAAATTTTGAGTTGTCACATGTACAAACCCCAATAAGAATTAACCGGAGTATTTGGACTCCGGGTCGTCTCACGAGGAATTGCAATGAAGTGTATGCTTATTGGCTATGAGGGGTATAGGAGGTTTTGGTTGATTAGAGGGGCAACTAAAATAAAAAAAAAGACGAGAAAAGTAAATTGAGCAAGTAATTAAAGAAATCAATTAATAAAGAGAGATATTCATGGCAATGGATTGAGATCATAGGCTTTCTATCCTAGTCATGCATGATTAATTCATCTTATTTAGTCAACTCTAACAAATAGGGAGAATGTCAAACAAGATGATCAATCATATCACAATGATAAACAAGAATTTATCTCATTACGTCAACTCCAACAAATAGGGAGAAAGTCTAACGAGACTAGCTAATCTCAATCCAAAAGTCCTAATCGACTTACTAATTAAACTAGCAAAAGATTAGCGTCAATGGAAACAATATTCCAAAAGTCCTAACCAATTCACTAATTTAATTAGCAAAAGATTAGCGTCAATGGAAACAATATTAGCTAACAACTCTAGATCACCAACATAAGTTGGGTTTTCATGACTCAAGATTGCCCAATTACTCTTTCCAAGCCAAGAATGCTCAAAATCTACTCTAACATCCTACCAAGCATTTTATCAAACACTTGGAAGGCATACAAGGAAAGCATAGTAAAATTGCAAGGAATGTAAATCTACACTACTCAATTGCAATGAATTAAACAACAAAAAATCCAAATCAACAATAAAGGAACATGAATCATAAATTGCATTGAATTGAAAATAGAAGAACAAAAATGCATCAACATAAAAGTAGAGAATTACATGAATGAGATACAAAATTAAAGAGAGAAAGAGTAGAGGAACAAGGAATTATAAAAGAAAAGTAAATCAAAGCATGAATTAAACCTAGATCTAAGATGAAAATTAACCTAACCTAATTCTAGAGAGAAGAGGGACCTTCTCTCTCTAGAAAACTAACTAAAGGCTCATGTTGGCTAAAATAATTGCTCCCCCTTTGCTTTGACTTCAATTTTGCATGAAATACACTCAGAAACAAGTTGGAATTGGGCCTGGGCTGCTCAGAAATCGTCCCCAGCGATTTGCCTATAAGTGGGCCAAGTAAGAGTATCGGCGCGCGCGCGCCATGTGCGCGTGCGCATCGATTGGCAAATCCTCATCCGTGCAGAAGCGGTATGTACGCGTGCGCGTCCTTTGGTGCATTCCAAATCTTTGTTTCTTCATGCATTCTCCTTTTAGCATGCTTTTCTCTTCATTTTTTTCCATCCAATACTTGCCTTATGGACCTGAAATTACTTAACAAACACATCAAGGCATCGAATGGGATTAAAGTGAATTAAAATCACCAATTTAAGGCCTAAAAAGCATGTTTTTACATTCAAGCACAATTCAAGAGAGAATTACAAAACCATGCTATTTCATTGAATAAATGTGGGAAAAGGTGAATAAATCCCTCAAAATAAGCACAAAATAAACCACAAAATCGGGGTTTATCAGACAAGCATGATCAAGAGACGTCCAATGAGGAGGAATCACAAGCTTCAAAGAAGGGAAAACAAGTCATGGAAGAGTGATGAGCGGATATTTTATACGCTTTTTGCGGGTAATTTCATGTAGATTTTAGTATGTTTTAGTTAGTTTTTAGTAGATTTTCATTAGTTTTTAGGCAAAACTCATATTTCTGGACTCTACTATGAGTTTATGTGCTTTTTTGTGATTTCAGGTATTTTTTGGCTGAAATTGAGGGAGCTGAGCAAAAATCTGATTTAGGCTGAAAAACGACTGCTGATGCTGTTGGATTCTGACCTCCCTGCACTCAGAATAGATTTTTTGGAGCTACAGCAGTCCAATTTGTGCGCTTTCAATTGGGTTGGAAAGTAGACATCCAGGGATTTCCAGCAATATATAATAATTCATACTTTGTGCGAAGATAAATGACGTAAACTGGCGTTCAACGCTAGTTCCATGTTGCAGTCTCGCGATCAGCGCCAGAAACAGGTTGCAAGTTGGAGTTCAACACCAGAAATAGTTCACAACTTGGCGTTCAACTCCAAAAACAGCCCAGGCACGTGAGAAGCTTAAGTCTCAGCCCCATCATGCACCAAGTGGGCCCCAGAAGTGGATTTCTGCACTATCCATCTTAGTTTACTCATTTTCTGTAAACCTAGGTTACTAGTTTAGTATTTAAACAACTTTTAGAGACTTATTTTGTATCTCATGACATTTTTAGATCTGAACTTTGTACCTTTTGACGGCATGAGTCTCTAAACTCCATTGTTGGGGGTGATGAGCTCAACAGCGTCTCGATGAATTAATACAATTATTTTTGTTTTCCATTCAAACATACTTGTTCCTATCTAAGATGTTCATTCGTGCTTCACTATGAAGAAGGTGATGATCCATGACACTCATCACCTTCCTCAATCCATGAACGTGTGCCTGACAATCACCTCCGTACTACATTATATTGAATGAATATCTCTTAGACTCCTTAATCAGAATCTTCGTGGTATAAGCTAGAATCCATTGGCGGCATCCTTGAGAATCCGGAAGGTCTAAACCTTGTCTGTGGTATTCCAAGTAGGATTCAAGAATTGGATGACTGTGACAAGCTTCAAACTCGCGAGTGTTGGGCGTAGTGACAGACGTAAAAGGATCAATGGATCTTATTCCGACATGATCGAGAACCGACAGATGATTAGCCGTGCTGTGACAGAGCATTTGGACCATTTTCACTAAGAGGATGGGAAGTAGCCATTGACAACGGTGATTCCCTACATACATCTTGCCATGGAAGAAGCATTGCATTTATGAAAGTGAAAAAGCATTATGTTGTAGGAATTCATAGGACAAAGCATCTCCAAAACACCAACATATTCTCCATTACTGCATAATAAGTATTTATTTTATGCTCTTTTACTTTTTACAATTAAAACTAAAAATTATTACTGATATTATATCCTGACTAAGAATAATAAGATAACCATAGCGTGCTTCAAGCCAACAATTTCTGTGGGATTCGACCCTTACTCACGTAAGGTATTACATGGACGACCCAGTGCACTTGCTGGTTAGTTGTGCGGATTGCAAAAGTGTGATTGTAATTTCGTGCACCAAGTTTTTGGCACCGTTGCTGGGGATTGTTACTTAGATTAGGAAAAATTTGTCTTTTTGGTTTAGAGTCACTAGGATTGTATCTTCTATTATTCCTTTTAAAAATTTTTCAAAAATATTATTTTTCTTTAATTGAATTTTCATTTTTTTTATGAGATCAGTGTCATGTTCTAAGTTTGGTGTCAATTGCAAGCTTTTCTTTGTCTCTCAATTTTCGAATTGCATGTTCTTTATTTTTCTCTTGATCTCCAAATTGTTCTTGTCAATTTTTCTTGTTTGATCTTTGGTTTTTCCTGTTCTGTGTGTTTTCGTGTTCTCCTTGTGCTTTTTCAAAATATCAGTTTTCAAAAATATTAATTTTTATACAATATTAAAACACGTTAAAATTATAGCTCAATTGGCTAGAGCGTTGGTTTATGTTCTTGGCAATTGGGTATCTTCTTTTTAAAATTTTTCAAAAATAATTTTTCTTTGATTAAATCTTGTGCCAAACTTTAAGTTTGTTGTTCTTTTGTTAATTTTCTTTAATTTTCAAAAATTTATTGTGGTTTCTAAAAATTTTAAGTTTGGTGTTTTATCTTTTGTTCTTGTTATTCTTGTGAGTCTTCAAAGTGTTCTTGAGTCTTCTTTGTGTTTTGATCTTAAAATTTTTAAGTTTGGTGTTCCTTGGTGTTTTCCCTCCAAAATTTTCGAAAACAAGGAGCATTAGATTTAAAAATTTTAAATCATGTGTTTTTTATGTGTTTTTCTCTTTCATCATAAAATTCAAAAAAAAAATTTATTATCCTCTCCTCAAATTTCTCATAATTTTTGAATTACTTGGGTTGACTTGGTCAAAATTTTTCAAATCACATCTTTTTCAAAAATATCCTAACCACTTTCTCTCTCCTCACTTTTTCAAAAATCCTCATAAAATATTTTCAAATTTTTATTTTTATTTTCATTTCGGTTTTTATTTTATTTTATTTTATTATTTTGAAAATAATTTTTCTCTTTATAAAATAAATCCACATCATCTCCCCTTCTCCATCATGGACCTAAGTGGAAATGAACAGTCCAGAAGGACTCTGGGGTCATATGCTAATCCCAATACTGCTTCATACGGGAGTAGTATCTGTATACCCTCCATAGGAGTCAGTAGCTTTGAGTTAAATCCTCAGCTCATTATCATGGTGCAGCAAAGTTGCTAGTATTCCAGTCTTCCACAAGAAGAACCTATAGAGTTTCTAGCACAGTTTTTAAAAAATTGCTGACACAGTACATGATAAGGAAGTAGATCAGGATGTCTACAGATTATTACTATTTCCATTCTCTATAAAGGACCAAGCTAAGAGGTGGTTAAATAACCAACCTAAGGATAGCATAAAGACATGGAAACAGCTGTCAGAAAAATTCCTGAATCACTATTTTCCTCCAAAACGGATGACACAGCTAAGGCTGAGCATCCAAGGCTTCAAACAAGGAGATAATGAATTCCTTTATGATGCTTGGGAGAGATAGAGAGAGATGCTAAGAAAATGCCCATCTGAAATGTTTTCAGAGTGGGTGCAGTTAGACATCTTCTATTATGGGGTTATAGAGAGAGCTCAGATTTTTCTAGACCACTCAACTGGTGGATCTATCCACATGAGAAAAACAATTGAAGAAGCTCAAGAGCTCATTGATAAAGTTGCCAGGAATCAACATATGTGCCTAAGCAGTGAATCTTCCAAGAAAGAAGAGGCTAAAACAGTAACTGCTGAACTCAGTCTTGCAGAACAATTTACAAAATTCAATCAGCAATTAGATTTTCTAACAAAACAGCTAGCCAAATTCAAGGAGATATTACAAGAAATAAGAATGGCTAATAAGAATATGGAAGTGCAGTTGAAGCAAACAGAACAGCAGTTATCAAAACAAATAACAGAAGAATGCCAAGCAGTTCAATTAAGAAGTGGGAAAACATTAAATACCTCACTACAAGGCAGAAGGAAGCCAAGAAATGAACAAACTGCTACCCAAAATCCCTCTGAGGAAAGTCAGAGCCCAGAGAGGAATAATTCTGGCGCTCAAACGCCAGAAAAGGGGTGAAAAACTGGCATTGAATGCCCAACCCATGCTTAGTCCTGGCGTTCAACACCAGAAACAGGCAAGGAATTGACGTTGAATGCCCAAAGAAAGTACAGTTCTGGCGTTCAAATGCCAGAAACAGGCAAGGAGCTGGTGTCTAACGCCACTCCAGCTTCCACCCCTGGTATTCAAACACCAGTGGGGGATCAGAAACATACAAGTGCTGATAGAAACTCCTCTAAAAAGGCTTCTCAACCTACGGCTGTAAGCAATAAACCTGCAGCAACTAAAGTTGAGGAATACAAAGCCAAAATGCCTTATCCTCAGAGACTCTGCCAAGCGGAACAGGATAAGCAATTTGCCCGCTTTGCAGACTATCTCAGGACTCTTGACATAAAGATTCCGTTTGCAGAGGCACTTGAGCAAATACCCTCTTATGCTAAGTTCATTAAAGAGATCTTAAGTCATAAGAAGGATTGGAGGGAAACTGAGAAAGTTTACCTCACTGAAGAATGTAGTGCAATCATTCTGAAAAGCTTATCTGAGAAGCTTAAGGATCCAGGAAGCTTTATGATACCATGCACATTAGAAGGTACTTGTACCAAGTAAGCTCTATGTGATCTTAGGGCAAGTATTAACCTAATACCTGCAGCTACTATCAAAAAGCTTGGGTTGACTGATGAAGTTAAGCCAACCCAGATATGTCTCCAACTTGCTGATGGCTCCATTAAATACCCATCAGGCGTAATTGAAGACATGATGTCAAGGTTGGGCCATTTGCCTTTCCCACTGACTTTGTGGTGTTGGAAATGGAGGAGCACAAGAGTGCAACTCTCATTCTAGGAAGACCTTTCCTATCAACTGGACGAACCCTCATTGACGTCCAAAAAGGGGAAGTGACCCTGAGAGTCAATGAGGACGAGTTTAAGTTGAATGTTGTCAAAGCTATGCAACATCCAGACACCCAAAATGACTGCATGAGCGTTGATATTATTGACTCTCGGGTAAAGGAGGTCAATATGGCTGAGAGTCTTGAATCAGAGCTAGAGGATATCCTTAAAGATGTTCAGCCTGATCTGGAGGAACCAGAGAGAATAATAGAACTTCTGAAAATCCCCCAGGAAGAGGAGAAACCTCCCAAACCCGAGCTCAAACCGTTACCACCATCCCTGAAATACACATTTCTGGGAGAAGTTGATACCTTTCCTGTAATCATAAGCTCTACCTTAGAGCCACTGGAAGAGGAAGCACTAATTCAAGTGCTAAGAACACACAAGACAGCTCTTAGGTGGTCCATCAGTGATCTTAAGGGTATTAGCCTAGCCAGATGCATGCACAAGATCCTATTGGAGGGTGACGCTAAGCCAGTGGTTCAACCACAGAGGCGGCTGAATCCAGCCATGAAGGAGGTGGTGCAGAAGGAGGTCACTAAATTACTAGAGGCTGGGATTATTTATCATATTTCTGATAGCCACTGGGTAAGCCCCTGTCCAAGTCGTCCCTAAGAAAGGTGGCATGATAGTGGTCCATAATGAAAAAATGAACTGATTCCTACGAGAACAGTTACAGGGTGGCGTATGTGTATTGATTATAGAAGGATCAATACAGCCACCAGAAAGGATCATTTTCCTTTACCATTCATAGACCAGATGCTAAAAAGACTAGCAGGTCATGAATACTACTGCTTCCTGGATGGATACTCAAGTTATAATCAAATTGTAGTAGATCCCCAAGATCAAGAGAAAACAACATTCACATGTCCATCCGGAGTATTTGCATACAGAAAGATGCCACTTGGTCTGTGCAATGCACCTACAACCTTTCAAAGGTGCATGCTCTCTATTTTCTCTGATATGGTGGAAAAATTTATGGAAGTCTTCATGGATGACTTTTCAGTATTTGGAGATTCATTCAGCTCCTGTCTTGACCATCTAGCACTTGTTCTAAAGAGGTGCCAAGAGACTAACATGGATTTAAACTGGGAGAAATGTCACTTTATGGTGATTGAAGGAATTGTCCTTGGGCACAACATTTCAAACAAGGGAATAGAGGTGGATCAAGCTAAGGTAGAGATAATTGAAAAATTACCACCACCTGCCAACGTTAAGGCAATCAGAAGCTTTCTTGGGCATGCAGGATTCTATAGGAGGTTTATAAAAGATTTTTCAAAAATTGCCAAACCTCTCAGTAATCTGCTAGTTGCTGACACCCCATTTATCGTTGATAAGGAGTGTCTGCAGGCGTTTGAGACTCTGAAATCTAAATTGGTCACAACACCAATCATCTCTGCACCAGACTGGACATTACCATTTGAACTAATGTGTGATGCCAGTGACCATGCCATTGGTGCAGTGTTGGGACAAAGGCATGACAAGCTTCTGCACGTCATTTACTATGCCAGTCGTGTTCTAAATGACGCACAGAAGAACTACACAACCACGGAAAAAGAGTTACTTGCAGTGGTTTACGTTGTTGACAAGTTCAGATCCTACTTAGTAGGATCAAAAGTGATTGTGTACACTGACCATACTGCTCTTAAATATCTACTCATGAAGCAGGATTCAAAACCCAGACTCATAAGATAGGTGTTGCTTCTGCAAGAGTTTGATATAGAAATAAGAGACAGAAAAGGGACAGAGAATCAAGTAGCAGATCACCTATCCTAAATAGAACCAGTAGAAGGGGCGTCCCTCCCTCTTACTGAGATCTCTGAACACTTTCCGGATGAGCAACTCTTTACCATCCAGAAAGTGCCATGGTTTGTAGACATTGCAAACTACAAGGCAGTGAGATTCATACCCAAAGAGTACAGTAGGCAGCAATCAAAGAAATTGATCACGGACAAACACATGTTTCTTAATTCATAAACACAAATCCTTTTCAAATCCCATCCACTTCTTTTCAACAATTTTTTTCAAAACTCAATTATCTTTTTCAAATTCATCTTCAATCTTTTTCAAAATAAAAATTCAGATTTATCCTTTTCAAATATCTTTCACAACTTTTTAATTTTAGCTTATATCTTTTTCCTATCATATTTATCTTTTACAAATCATATCTTCTATCTTATCTTTCCTCAAGATTTTCAAAAAACCTGCCCCCTCCCTTTAAATGCACATTCGGCCTCCCTCCTCTCATCTACCATTTGATACTAGCTCTCCTTCTATCCCTCTTTTTCCTTCTTTTTTCTTGAGGACAAGCAAACTTCTAAGTTTGGTGTGTTTATCCGTGATCACTAAACCATACCCACTAAGATCATGGCTCCTAAAGGAAAACAACCCACTCCAAGAGGCAAGAAAGAGAGTATTCCAAAACCACTTTGGAATCAAGGGAAGTTCTTAACCAAAGAACATTCAAACCATTACTACAAAATAATGGGTCTAAGATCAGTGATCCCAAAAGTTAAATTTGATCTGAAAGAAGACGAATATCCCGAGATCCAAGAGCAAATTCGAAATAGAAACTGGGAAGTCCTAGCTAATCCTGAAACAAAGGTGGGAAGAAACATGGTTCAAGAATTCTATGCTAATCTGTGGCAAAAAGACAGGCAGAGAATATCTGGAGCTGCCCTCTATGACTATCGAACCTTGGTCAGATGAAAGATTGTTCACATCCACCCTGACAAAATGAGGGAGATCTTTAAGCTATCCTAGCTGAAAGATGACCCACACAACTTTAATAGGATAATGATGAGAACAAATAAGGGCATGGACAAGATTCTAGAGGACATATGCCTCCCTTGAACCAGGTGGACCACCAGCACCAAGGGCGTCCCCAATCAACTCAAGAGAGAAGATCTCAAACCAGTCGCCAGAGGCTGGCTGGACTTCATTGGGCATTCTATACTGCCCACTAGCAACCGCTCTGAAGTCACCATTAAAAAAGCAGTGATGATCCACTGCATTATGTTGGGAAGAGAAGTGGAAGTTCATCAGCTGATTTCGTGTGAACTTTACAAAATTGCAAACAAGAACTCCAAAGATGCCAAATTGGTTTATCCAAGCTTAATCTCTATGCTATGTAAAGATGCTGGAGTGAAGATGGGAATAACTGAGTACATCTCAGTTGAGCGACCTGTCACTAAAATATCAATGGAAAAACAACAAGTGCAGGATAACCCCATCAAGAGGAAAGCACATGAATTCCTCCCGGAAATCCATCAAATTGAATACTGGGAGCACCTTGAAGCATCTATTACCAAGTTGCAAGAAGCTATGTACCAAATAAAGGAAGAGCAGAATAATCAAAATAGCATGCTTTGCAAATTGCTTGGGGAACAAGAAGAGCAAAGGCATGACTTGAAGGAACTGAAGCGTCAGAAATTATCTCTTGAAGGACCAAGCACCCCACAGACTAGAGGACCATCCACTTCCCAAAATAAAGGTTGTTGAGTCCTAATCTTAGCTTTAACTTTGTGATAATTGTTCTTATAGGAATTTACCTTAAAAGTTATATATGAGTAGTAGTAATTAGTATATTTATTTTGATTTTTATTTCCAATTAAGTTATAATTTATTTTTCTCATCATCATCAAACATGAATAAAATAGTAGATTTCTAGAATAAAGAGGCAATTTATTTTCGAGTTCTTAATAAAAAAAACTCTAATTATTTAGATGTGGTGGCAATACTTTTTGTTTTCTGAATGAATGCCTAAACAAAGCATATTTTTTATATTGAATTTCATGAATGTTAAAAGTATTGGCTCCTGAAAGAATGATGAACAAGAGAAATATTACTGATGATCTGAAAAATCATGAAATTGATTCTTGAAACAAGAAAAAGCAAAAAAAAGAAAAAAAAAACAAAGAGGAATAATTGGATAAAGAAAAAGAAAAAGCCAACAACCCTTAAAACCAAAAGGCAAGGGTGAAAAGGATCCAAAGCTTTGAGCATCAATGGATAGGAGGGCCCAAGGAAATAAATTCAGGCTTAAGCGGCTAAATCAAGCTGTCCCTAACCATGTGCTTGTGGCATGCAGGTCCAAGTGAAAAGCTTGAGACTGAGTGGTTAAAGTCGTGATACAAAATAAAGGAGTGTGCTTAAGAACTCTGGACACCTCTAATTGGGGACTCTAGCAAAGCTAAGTCACAATCTGAAAAGGTTCACCCAGTTATGTGTCTGTGGCATTTATGTATCCGGTGGTAATACTGGAAAACAAAGTGCTTAGGGCCACGGCCAAGACTCATAAAATAGTTGTGTTCAATAATCAACATACTAAACTAAGAGAATCAATAATACTATCTGAATTCTGAGTTCCTATGGATGCCAATCATTCTGAATTCAAAGTATAAAGTGAGATGCCAAAACTGTTTGGAAGCAAAAAGCTACTAGTCCCGCTCATCTAATTGGAATCTAAGCTTCACTTAAAACTCTGAGATATCATTGCTTCTTAATTTCTTTTTATCCTATTTTATTTATCTAGTTGCTTGGGGCAAGCAAAAGTTTAAGTTTGGTGTTATGATGAGCGGATATTTTATACGCTTTTTAGGGGTAATTTCATGTAGATTTTAGTATGTTTTAGTTAGTTTTTAGTAGATTTTTATTAGTTTTTCGGCAAAAATCATATTTCTAGACTTTACTATGAGTTTGTGTGCTTTTCTGTGATTTCAGGTATTTTCTGGCTGAAATTGAGGGAGTTGAGCAAAAATCTGATTCAGGCTGAAAAAGGACTGCTGATGTTGTTGGATTCTGACCTCCCTGCACTCGGAATAGATTTTTTGGAACTACAGCAGTCCAATTGGCGCGCTCTCAATTGGGTTGGAAAGTAGACATCCAGGGATTTCCAGCAATATATAATAGTTCATACTTTGCGCGAAGATAGATGACGTAAACTGGCGTTCAACACCAGTTCTATGTTGTAGTCTGGCGTTCAGCGCCAGAAACAGGATGCATGTTGGAGTTCAATGCCAGAAACAGGTTACAACCTGGCGTTCAACTCCAGAAACAGCCTAGGCACGTCAGAAGCTTAAGTCTCAGCCCCAGCACGCACCAAGTAGGCCCCAGAAGTAGATTTTTGCATTATCCATCTTAGTTTCCTCATTTTCTGTAAACCTAGGTTACTAGTTTAGTATTTAAACAACTTTTAGAGACTTATTTTGTATCTCATGACATTTTTAGATCTGAACTTTGTACCTTTTAACGGCATGAGTCTCTAAACTCCATTGTTGGGGGTGAGTAGCTCTGCAGCGTCTCGATGAATTAATGCAATTATTTCTGTTTTCCATTCAAACATGTTTGTTCCTATCTAAGATGTTCATTCGTGCTTCACTATGAAGAAGGTGATGATCCGTGACACTCATCAACTTCCTCAATCCATGAACGTGTGCCTGACAATCACCTCCGTTCTACATTAGATTGAATGAATATCTCTTAGACTCCTTAATTAGAATCTTCGTGGTATAAGCTAGAATCCATTGGCAGCATCCTTGAGAATCCGGAAGGTCTAAACCTTGTCTGTGGTATTCTAAGTAGGATTCAAGGATTGGATGACTGTGACGAGCTTCAAACTCGCGAGTGTTGGGCGTAGTGACAGACGCAAAAGGATCATTGGATCTTATTCTGAAATGATCGAGAACCGACAGATGATTAGCCGTACTGTGACAAAGCATTTGGACCATTTTCACTGAGAAGATGGGAAGTAGCCAGTGACCACGGTGATTCCCTACATACAGCTTGCCATGGAAGAAGCATTGCATTTATGAAAGTGAGAAACCATTATGTTGCAGGAATTCAGAGGACAAAGCATCTCTAAAACACCAACATATTCTCCATTACTGCATAATAAGTATTTATTTTATGCTCTTTTACTTTTTACAATTAAAACTAAAAATTATTATTGATATTATATCCTGACTAAGAATAATAAGATAACCATAGCGTGCTTCAAGCCAACAATCTCCGTGGGATTCGACCCTTACTCACGTAAGGTATTACTTGGACGACCCAGTGCACTTGCTGGTTAGGTGTGATTGCATTTTCGTGCACCAAAGAGCAACCACAGTCGCAGAAGAAGGAGGTGAAGCCTTATACTCCTTATCTGCCATATCCTCAAATGCTCAGAAAGAGCTCAAGGATCAGCAATTTTCCAAGTTCCTAGAGATTTTCAAGAAGCTGTAAATCAATCTTCCACTTGCTAAAGCATTAGACCAGATGCCTCTATATGCAAAATTTCTAAAGGAACTCATCAACAAGAAGAGAAACTAGGATGAAAAAGAAACTGTGTTCCTAACCCAAGAGTGCAATGCTGTGATTCAGAAAGGCCTGTGTTGAGCAGATATTTTATACGCTTTTTGGTAGTGTTTTCATATAGTTTTTAGCATGTTTTATTCACTTTTTGTTGTTTTTTATTAATTTTTATTCTAAAATCATATTTTTGGACTTCACTATGGGTTTGTGTGTTTTTCTGTAATTTCAGGTATTTTCTGGCTGAAATTGAGGGACCTGAGCAAAAATCTGATTCAGAGGCTGAGAAAGGACTACAGATGTTGTTGGATTCTGACCCTCCTTCAAATCAAATGGATTTTCTAGAGCTATATGAGCCAAATTGACGTATTCTCAATTGCGTTGGAAAGTAGACCTCTTGGGCTTTCCAACAATATGTAATAGTTCATACTTTGCCCGAGATTTGATGGCCCAAATTGGCGTTTAACGCTAGCCAGAAACCCTTTTCTAGCATAAAATGCCAGAACTGGCACCAAAACTGGAGTTAAAGGCCCAAACTGGCACCAGAGCTGGCGTTTAACTCCAAGAATGGCCTATGCACGTGAAAGCTTCAAAGCTTAGCCCAAACACTCACCAAGTGGACCCCGGAAGTGGATTTCTGCACTATCTGCACTTAGTTACTCATTTTTTGTAAACATAGGTTACTAGTTTAGCATAAAAACTACTTTTAGAGATTCATTTAGGGACTTATGACATTTCACATCTCTTATTCTATCCTCTACGGCATGAGTCTCTAAACTCCATGGTTAGGGGTGAGGAGCTCTACTGTGTTTCAATGGATTAATGCAATTACTACTATTTTCTATTAAGTCATGCTTGTTTTAGCTCTAAGATTCTCATTCGTACTCTAATATGATGAATGTGATGATCCGTGACACTCATTATCATTCTCAAATCTATGAACGTGTGCCTGACACCCACTTCCATTCTATATGAGCTCAACGTAGTCATTGGGCGATAGCTTGAGTCCGTATCTCTTGGGTTTTCGATCCACGAGTTCGAATTGCATCTCCTGATAACAGATCATTTGAATCCGTGAGATCAGAACCTTCGTGGTAGAGGCTAGAACTAATTGGCGGCAATCCTAAGATTCGGAAAGTCTAAACCTTGTCTGTGCTATTCCGAGAAGGATCTAGGATGGGATGACTATGACGAGCTTCAAACTCATGAATGTTGGGTGTAGTGACAGTGCACAAAGGGATCAAGGGATCCTATTCCGACACAAGTGAGAACCGACAGATGATTAGCCGTACAGAAACTGTACTTGGACTATTTTTACTAAGAGGACGGATGGTAGCCATTGACAACGGTAATCCACCAACATATAGCTTACCATGGAAGGGAACTTACGTGTTTGGTAGAAGAAGACAGTAGGAAAGCAGAGATTCAGAAGACAGTAGGAAAGCAGAGATTCAGAAGACAGAGCATCTCCGAAATCTCAACCTGTTCTCCATCATTGAATAACAAGTATCATTCTTTCATGCTCTTTTACTTTCTGCAAACAAAACCCTTTTTATCATTAATCTCCTGACTAAGAGTTACATTATAACTATAGCTTGCTTCAAGCCGACAATCTCCGTGGGATCGACCCTTACTCACATAAGGTATTACTTGGAAGACCCAGTACACTTGCTGGTTAGTTGTACGAGTTGTGAAAAGTGTGATTTACAATTTCGTACACCAAGTTTTTGGCACAGTTGCCGGGGATTGTTCGAGTTTCAACAACTCACGGTTCATCTTGTTACTTAGATTAGGAAGAATTTATCTTTTTGGTTTAGAGTCACTAAATTTGAGTCTTTTGTTTCCTTTTCAAAAATCTTATTTTTCTTTATTAATCTTCAATTTTTCTTTGAGTCTTCTGTTTGAGTTTAGCTTCATGTTTTAAGTTTGGTGTCTTTTGTTTTGTTCCTTAAGTTGACTTAGTCAAAATTTTTAAATTTGTTAGTTTCTTGTTAGTCAAGTCAAAATTTCAATTTTAAAATTTATATTTTTAAATCTCTTTCAAAACAAATTCTTTTTCAATTTTTTTATATATTTTTTGAAAATCTTTTTTTTATAAAATTTTTCAAAATCTTTTTAATTAATTAATTAATTTAGTTTTCTAATTTCTTTTATTCCCTTTTCTTTTCTTAATTTTCGAAACTTGTATAAATTTTTTTTACTTACTTTATTTTAATTCCTTTAATTTCAAAATAAATGAGGGAAGGGGAATAAATTATTTTTTATCTACAATCCACATCATCTCCCTTTCTCCATTATGGATCTAAGTGGAAATGAACAGTCCAGAAGGACTCTAGGGTCATATGCAAATCCCACTACTACTTCATATGGGAGTAGTATCTGTATACCCCCCATCAGAGCCAACAATTTTGAGCTAAACCCTCAGCTCATTATCATGGTGAAGCAAAGTTGCCAGAATTTCGGTCTTCCACAGGAAGAACCTACTGAGTTTCTAGCACAGTTCTTGCAAATTGCTAACACAATGCATGATAAGGAAGTAGATCAAGATGTCTACAAATTATTACTGTTTCCATTTGGTGTAAAAGATCAAGCTAAAAGGTGGTTAAACAATCAACCCAAAGCCAGCATAAGAACATGAAAACAACTATCAGACAAATTCCTGAATCAATATTTCCCTCCAAAAAGGATGACACAACTAAGGCTGGACATCCAAGGCTTTAAACAAGAGGATAATGAATCTCTTTATAATGCCTGGGAGAGATACAGAGAGATGCTAAGGAAATACCCCTCTGAAATATTTTCAGAATGGGTGCAGTTAGACATCTTCTACTACGGGCTTACAGAAAAAGCCCAGATATCCCTAGACCACTCAGCTGGTAGATCTATACACATGAGAAAAACAATTGAAGAGGCTCAAAAGCTTATTGATACAGTTGCTAGAAATCAGCATCTGTACTTAAGTAGTGAGTCCTCCATAAAAGAAGAGGCTGAGGCAGTATCCACTGAACCTAGTCCTCTAGAACAAGTTGCTGAACTCAATCAGCAATTGATTTTTCCAATAAAACAGTTAGGGGAATTTAAAGAGATGCTACAAGATACAATAGTTGCTAACAAGAATATGGAAGCACAATTGGATCAGACAAGATAGCAGTTATCTAAACAAAAAATAGAAGAGTGTCAAGTTGTTCAATTAAGGACTGGGAAGACATTGAATGTTTTAACTCAAAGCAACAAAAAGCCAAGAAAGGAACAACTGAAAGAAGATGACCAATTCACTGCCCAAAATCCCTCTGACGACAGTAAGAGCCCAGAGAAGAATGATTCTGGCGTTCAAATGCCAGAAAAGAGTAAGAAGTCGGCGTTAAACGCCCACACTGCAGCCAATTCTGGCGTTCAAACACCAAAAAAGGGTGGCAACCTGGCATTAAACGCCCATACAGCACCCCATTCTGGTGTTCAGATGCCAATGAGGGATCAAACACTTGCAAGTGCTGATAACAACCCCCTTAAGCAGGCTTCTCCAACCACTTCTGTAGGAAATAAACCTGCAGCAACTAAGGTTGAAGAATATAAAGCCAAGATGCCTTATCCTCAGAAACTCTGCCAAGTGAAATAGGATAAACAATTTGTCTGCTTTGCAGACTATCTCAGGACTCTTGAAATAAAGATTCCATTTGCAGAGGCACTTGAGCAAATACCCTCTTATGCTAAGTTCATGAAAGAGATCTTAAATCATAAGAAGGATTAGAGAGAGACTGAAAAAGTTTTTCTTAATGAAGAATGCAGTGCAGTCATTTTAAAAAGCTTACCAGAGAAGCTTAAAGATCCTGGGAGCTTTATGATACCATGCACATTAGAGGATGCTTGTACAAAGACAGCTTTATGTGATCTTGGAGCAAGTATCAACCTGATACCTGCATCCACTATCAAAAAGCTTGGTTTGACTGAAGAAGTCAAACCAACCTGAATATGTCTCCAACTTGCTGATGGCTCTATTAAATTTCCATCAGGCGTAATTGAGGACATGATTGTCAAGGTTGGGCCATTCGCCTTTGCCACTAACTTTGTAGTGCTGGAAATGGAGGAGCACAAGAGTGCAACTCTCATTCTAAGAAGTCCTTTCCTAGCAACTAGATGAACTTTCATCGACGTCCAAAAAGGGAAGGTAACCCTGAAAGTCAATGAGGATGAGTTTAAGTTGAATGCTGTCAAAGCTATGCAGCATCCATACACATCTGAAGACTGCATGAGCGTTGATATTATTGACTCCCTGGTGGAAGAGGTCAATATGACTGAAAGTCTCGAATCAGATCTAGAGGACATTTTTAAGGATGTCCAGCCTAATCTGGAGGAACCAGAGAAAGTAGAAGGATCTCTAAAAATTCCTCAGGAAGAGGAGAAGCCTCTTAAACCCGAGCTTAAACCACTACCACCATCCCTGAAATATGCATTTTTGGGAGAAGATGACACTTTTTGGGTAATCATAAACTCTGCCTTAGAGCCACCGGAAAAGAAAGCATTAAATCAAGTGCTAAGGACGCACAAGACAGCTCTTGGGTGGATTAAAGTGATCTTAAGGGCATTAGCCTAGCCAGATGCATGCACAAGATCCTGTTGGAGGACGATGCTAAGCCAGTGGTTCAACCACAAAGGCGGCTGAATCCAGCCATGAAGGAGGTGGTGCAGAAAAAGGTCACTAAGTTACTAGAGGCTGGGATTATTTATCCTATTTCTGATAGCCCCTGGGTGAGTCCAGTCCAAGTTATCCCCAAAAAGGGAGGCATGACAATGGTTCACAATGAAAAGAATAAACGGGTTCCTACAAGAACAGTTACAGGGTGGCGTATGTGTATTGACTACAGAAGGCTCAATACAGCCACTAGAAAGGATCATTTTCCTTTACCATTCATAGACCAGATGCTATAGAGACTAGCAGGTCATAAATACTACTGCTTTTTGGATGGCTATTCAGGTTACAACCAAATTGCAGTAGATCCCCAGGACCAAGAGAAAATAACATTCACATGTCCATCTGAGTATTTGCCTATAGAAGGATGCCATTTGGTCTGTGCAATGAACTTGCAACCTTTTAGAGATGCATGCTCTCCATCTTCTCTGATATGGTAGAGAAATTTCTGAAAGTCTTCATGGATGACTTCTTAGTATTTGGAAACTCATTCAACTCCTGTCTTGACAATCTAGCACTTGTTCTTAAAAGGTGCCAAGAGACTAACCTGGTTTTAAACTAGGAGAAATGTCACTTTATGGTGACTGAAGGAATTGTCCTTGGGCACAGAATTTCGAACAAAGGAATAGAGGTGGATCAAGCTAAGGTAAAGGTAATTGAAAAATTACCACCACCTGCCAATGTTAAGGCAATCAGAAGCTTTCTGGGGCATGCATGATTCTATAGGAGGTTTATAAAGGATTTTTCAAAAATTGCAAAACCTCTGAGCAATCTGCTAGCTGCTGATATACCATTTGTCTTTGACACAGAGTGTCTACAGGCGTTTGAGACTCTGAAAGCTAAACTGGTCACATCACCAGTTATTTCTGCACAAGACTGGACATTACCATTTGAACTAATGTGTGATGCCAGTGACCATGCCATTGGTGCAGTACTGGGACAGAGGCATGACAAGCTTCTGCATGTCATTTATTATGCTAGTCGTGTTTTAAATGACGTGTAGAAGAATTACACAA